>NW_027012168.1:0-300000 GCF_036934945.1 Oncorhynchus masou masou
GGTGTTCTGAACTAGCCTACCTGGTTAAATAAAGGTGTTCTGAACTAGCCTACCTGGTTAAATAAAGGTGTTCTGAACTAGCCTACCTGGTTAAATAAAGGTGTTCTGAACTAGCCTACCTGGTTAAATAAAGGTGTTCTGAACTAGCCTACCTGGTTAAATAAAGGTGTTCTGAACTAGCCTACCTGGTTAAATAAAGGTGTTCTGAACTAGCCTACCTGGTTAAATAAAGGTGTTCTCAACTGGCCTACCTGGTTAAATAAAGGTGTTCTGAACTAGCCTACCTGGTTAAATAAAGGTGTTCTGAACTAGCCTACCTGGTTAAATAAAGGTGTTCTGAACTAGCCTACCTGGTTAAATAAAGGTGTTCTGAACTAGCCTACCTGGTTAAATAAAGGTGTTCTGAACTAGCCTACCTGGTTAAATAAAGGTGTTCTGAACTAGCCTACCTGGTTAAATAAAGGTGTTCTGAACTAGCCTACCTGGTTAAATAAAGGTGTTCTGAACTAGCCTACCTGGTTAAATAAAGGTGTTCTCAACTAGCCTACCTGGTTAAATAAAGGTGTTCTGAACTAGCCTACCTGGTTAAATAAAGGTGTTCTGAACTAGTCTACCTGGTTAAATAAAGGTGTTCTGAACTAGCCTACCTGGTTAAATAAAGGTGTTCTGAACTAGCCTACTTGGTTAAATAAAGGTGTTCTGAACTAGCCTACCTGGTTAAATAAAGGTGTTCTGAACTAGCCTACCTGGTTAAATAAAGGTGTTCTGAACTAGCCTACCTGGTTAAATAAAGGTGTTCTCAACTGGCCTACCTGGTTAAATAAAGGTGTTCTGAACTAGCCTACCTGGTTAAATAAAGGTAAAATGAAAAATATTCCTGTATATACCCCACCTTATTCTATACATACGCCAAAAAAACATCGATATTGGTTTGACAACATATTATTGCTTATGAATTCAGCAATCAACTCACCATCAATGAATTGATAGTTGTTACTATACTGGCCATGTTCTCACCTGAGAGAGACAGGAGCTAGGTGATATACTGGACATGATCTCACCTGAGAGAGACAGGAGCTAGGTAATATACTGGCCATGGTCTCACGTGAGAGAGAGAGGAGCTAGGTAATATACTGGCCATGGTCTCACCTGAGAGAGACAGGAGCTAGGTAATATACTGGCCATGGTCTCACCTGAGAGAGACAGGAGGTAGGTAATATACTGGCCATGGTCTCACCTGAGAGAGAGAGGAGCTAGGTAATATACTGGCCATGGTCTCACCTGAGAGAGAGAGGAGCTAGGTAATATACTGGCCATGGTCTCACCTGAGAGAGAGAGGAGCTAGGTAATATACTGGCCATGGTCTCACCTGAGAGAGAGAGGAGCTAGGTAATATACTGGCCATGGTCTCACCTGAGAGAGACAGGAGCTAGGTAATATACTGGCCATGGTCTCACCTGAGAGAGACAGGAGGTAGGTAATATACTGGCCATGGTCTCACCTGAGAGAGAGGAGCTAGGTAATATACTGGCCATGGTCTCACCTGAGAGAGACAGGAGCTAGGTAATATACTGGCCATGGTCTCACCTGAGAGAGACAGGAGCTAGGTAATATACTGGCCATGGTCTCACGTGAGAGAGAGAGGAGCTAGGTAATATACTGGCCATGGTCTCACCTGAGAGAGACAGGAGCTAGGTAATATACTGGCCATGGTCTCACCTGAGAGAGACAGGAGCTAGGTAATATACTGGCCATGGTTTCACCTGAGAGAGACAGGAGCTAGGTAATATACTGGCCATGGTCTCACCTGAGAGAGAGAGGAGCTAGGTAACATACTGGCCATGGTCTCACCTGAGAGAGACAGGAGATAGGTAATATACTGGCCATGGTCTCACGTGAGAGAGAGAGGAGCTAGGTAACATACTGGCCATGGTCTCACCTGAGAGAGGAGCTAGGTAATATACTGGCCATGGTCTCACCTGAGAGAGAGAGGAGCTAGGTAATATACTGGCCATGGTCTCACCTGAGAGAGAGAGGAGCTAGATAATATACTGGCCATGGTCTCACGTGAGAGAGAGAGGAGCTAGGTAATATACTGGCCATGGTCTCACGTGAGAGAGAGGAGCTAGGTAATATACTGGCCATGGTCTCACGTGAGAGAGAGGAGCTAGGTAATATACTGGCCATGGTCTCACCTGAGAGAGACAGGAGCTAGGTAATATACTGGCCATGGTCTCACCTGAGAGAGACAGGAGGTAGGTAATATACTGGCCATGGTCTCACCTGAGAGAGAGAGGAGCTAGGTAATATACTGGCCATGTTCTCACCTGAGAGAGAGAGGAGCTAGGTAATATACTGGCCATGGTCTCACCTGAGAGAGAGAGGAGCTAGGTAATATACTGGCCATGGTCTCACCTGAGAGAGACAGGAGCTAGGTAATATACTGGCCATGGTCTCACCTGAGAGAGAGAGGAGCTAGGTAATATACTGGCCATGGTCTCACCTGAGAGAGACAGGAGCTAGGTAATATACTGGCCATGGTCTCACCTGAGAGAGACAGGAGCTAGGTAACATACTGGCCATGGTCTCACGTGAGAGAGAGGATAGGTAATATACTGGCCATGGTCTCACCTGAGAGAGAGAGGAGCTAGGTAATATACTGGCCATGGTCTCACCTGAGAGAGACAGGAGCTAGGTAATATACTGGCCATGGTCTCACCTGAGAGAGACAGGAGCTAGGTAACATACTGGCCATGGTCTCACCTGAGAGAGAGAGGAGCTAGGTAATATACTGGCCATGGTCTCACCTGAGAGAGATAGGAGCTAGGTAACATACTAGCCATGGTCTCACCTGAGAGAGAGGAGCTAGGTAACATACTGGCCATGGTCTCACCTGAGAGAGAGAGGAGCTAGGTAATATACTGGCCATGGTCTCACCTGAGAGAGAGAGGAGCTAGGTAATATACTGGCCATGGTCTCACCTGAGAGAGAGAGGAGCTAGGTAATATACTGTCCATGGTCTCACCTGAGAGAGACAGGAGCTAGGTAATATACTGGCCATGGTCTCACCTGAGAGAGAGAGGAGCTAGGTAATATACTGGCCATGGTCTCACCTGAGAGAGACAGGAGCTAGGTAATATACTGGCCATGGTCTCACCTGAGAGAGGAGCTAGGTAATATACTGGCCATGGTCTCACCTGAGAGAGACAGAAGCTAGGTAATATACTGGCCATGGTCTCACCTGAGAGAGACAGGAGCTAGGTAATATACTGGCCATGGTCTCACCTGAGAGAGAGAGGAGCTAGGTAATATACTGGCCATGGTCTCACCTGAGAGAGAGAGGAGGTAGGTAATATACTGGCCATGGTCTCACCTGAGAGAGAGAGGAGCTAGGTAATATACTGGCCATGGTCTCACCTGAGAGAGAGAGGAGCTAGGTAATATACTGGCCATGGTCTCACCTGAGAGAGAGAGGAGCTAGGTAACATACTGGCCATGGTCTCACCTGAGAGAGAAAGCTAGGTAATATACTGGCCATGGTCTCACCTGAGAGAGACAGGAGGTAGGTAATATACTGGCCATGGTCTCACCTGAGAGAGAGAGCTAGGTAACATACTGGCCATGGTCTCACCTGAGAGAGAGAGGAGCTAGGTAATATACTGGCCATGGTCTCACCTGAGAGAGAGAGGAGCTAGGTAATATACTGGCCATGGTCTCACCTGAGAGAGAGAGGAGCTAGGTAACATACTGGCCATGGTCTCACCTGAGAGAGAGAGGAGCTAGGTAATATACTGGCCATGGTCTCACCTGAGAGAGACAGGAGCTAGGTAACATACTGGCCATGGTCTCACCTGAGAGAGAGAGGAGCTAGGTAATATACTGGCCATGGTCTCACCTGAGAGAGAGAGGAGGTAGGTAATATACTGGCCATGGTCTCACCTGAGAGAGAGAGGAGCTAGGTAATATACTGGCCATGGTCTCACCTGAGAGAGAGAGGAGCTAGGTAATATACTGGCCATGGTCTCACCTGAGAGAGAGGAGCTAGGTAACATACTGGCCATGGTCTCACCTGAGAGAGAGAGGAGCTAGGTAATATACTGGCCATGGTCTCACCTGAGAGAGACAGGAGCTAGGTAACATACTGGCCATGGTCTCACCTGAGAGAGAGAGGAGCTAGGTAATATACTGGCCATGGTCTCACCTGAGAGAGAGAGGAGCTAGGTAATATACTGGCCATGGTCTCACCTGAGAGAGATAGGAGCTAGGTAACATACTAGCCATGGTCTCACCTGAGAGAGAGGAGCTAGGTAACATACTGGCCATGGTCTCACCTGAGAGAGGAGCTAGGTAATATACTGGCCATGGTCTCACCTGAGAGAGAGGAGCTAGGTAATATACTGGCCATGGTCTCACGTGAGAGAGAGAGGAGCTAGGTAATATACTGGCCATGGTCTCACCTGAGAGAGACAGGAGCTAGGTAATATACTGGCCATGGTCTCACCTGAGAGAGACAGGAGGTAGGTAATATACTGGCCATGGTCTCACCTGAGAGAGACAGGAGCTAGGTAATATACTGGCCATGGTCTCACCTGAGAGAGGAGCTAGGTAATATACTGGCCATGGTCTCACCTGAGAGAGACAGAAGCTAGGTAATATACTGGCCATGGTCTCACCTGAGAGAGACAGGAGCTAGGTAATATACTGGCCATGGTCTCACCTGAGAGAAAGGAGCTAGGTAATATACTGGCCATGGTCTCACCTGAGAGAGAGAGGAGCTAGGTAATATACTGGCCATGGTCTCACCTGAGAGAGAGAGGAGCTAGGTAATATACTGGCCATGGTCTCACCTGAGAGAGAGAGGAGCTAGGTAACATACTGGCCATGGTCTCACCTGAGAGAGACAGGAGCTAGGTAATATACTGGCCATGGTCTCACCTGAGAGAGAGATGAGCTAGGTAATATACTGGCCATGGTCTCACCTGAGAGAGGAGCTAGGTAATATACTGGCCATGGTCTCACCTGAGAGAGAGAGGAGCTAGGTAATATACTGGCCATGGTCTCACCTGAGAGAGACAGGAGCTAGGTAATATACTGGCCATGGTCTCACCTGAGAGAGAGAGGAGCTAGGTAATATACTGGCCATGGTCTCACCTGAGAGAGAGAGGAGCTAGGTAATATACTGGCCATGGTCTCACCTGAGAGACAGGAGGTAGGTAATATACTGGCCATGGTCTCACCTGAGAGAGAGAGGAGCTAGGTAAAACACTGGCCATGGTCTCACCTGAGAGAGAGAGGAGCTAGGTAATATACTGGCCATGGTCTCACCTGAGAGAGAGAGGAGCTAGGTAATATACTGGCCATGGTCTCACCTGAGAGAGAGAGGAGCTAGGTAATATACTGGCCATGGTCTCACCTGAGAGAGAGAGGAGCTAGGTAATATACTGGCCATGGTCTCACCTGAGAGAGAGAGGACTAGGTAATATACTGGCCATGGTCTCACCTGAGGAGACAGGAGGTAGGTAACATACTGGCCATGGTCTCACCTGGAGAGAGAGAGGAGCTAGGTAATATACAGGCCATGGTCTCACCTGAGAGAGAGGACTAGGTAATATACTGGCCATGGTCTCACCTGAGAGACAGGAGGTAGGTAACATACTGGCCATGGTCTCACCTGAGGAGAGAGGAGCTAGGTAATATACTGGCCATCGTCTCACCTGAGAGACAGGAGCTAGGTAATATACTGGCCATGGTCTCACCTGAGAGAGAGGAGGTAGGTAATATACTGGCCATGGTCTCACCTGAGAGAGACAGGAGCTAGGTAATATACTGGCCATGGCCTCACCTGAGAGAGACAGGAGCTAGGTAATATACTGGCCATGGTCTCACCTGAGAGAGAGAGGAGCTAGGTAATATACTGGCCATGGTCTCACCTGAGAGACAGGAGCTAGGTAATATACTGACCATGGTCTCACCTGAGAGAGACAGGAGCTAGGTAATATACTGGCCATGGTCTCACCTGAGAGAGAGAGGAGCTAGGTAATATACTGGCCATGGTCTCACCTGAGAGAGACAGGAGCTAGGTAATATACTGGCCATGGTCTCACCTGAGAGAGACAGGAGCTAGGTAATATACTGGCCATGGTCTCACGAGAGAGAGAGGAGCTAGGTAATATACTGGCCATGGTCTCACCTGAGAGAGACAGGAGCTAGGTAATATACTGGCCATGGTCTCACCTGAGAGACAGGAGGTAGGTAATATACTGGCCATGGTCTCACCTGAGAGAGAGAGGAGCTAGGTAATATACTGGCCATGGTCTCACCTGAGAGAGAGAGGAGCTAGGTAATATACTGGCCATGGTCTCACCTGAGAGAGAGAGGAGCTAGGTAATATACTGGCCATGGTCTCACCTGAGAGAGAGAGGAGCTAGGTAATATACTGGCCATGGTCTCACCTGAGAGAGAGAGGAGCTAGGTAACATACTGGCCATGGTCTCACCTGAGAGAGAGAAAAGCTAGGTAATATACTGGCCATGGTCTCACCTGAGAGTGACAGGAGGTAGGTAATATACTGGCCATGGTCTCACCTGAGAGAGAGAGGAGCTAGGTAACATACTGGCCATGGTCTCACCTGAGAGAGAGAGAGGAGCTAGGTAATATACTGGCCATGGTCTCACCTGAGAGAGACAGGAGCTAGGTAACATACTGGCCATGGTCTCACTTGAGAGAGAGAGGAGCTAGGTAATATACTGGCCATGGTCTCACCTGAGAGAGAGAGGAGCTAGGTAATATACTGGCCATGGTCTCACCTGAGAGAGATAGGAGCTAGGTAACATACTAGCCATGGTCTCACCTGAGAGAGAGGAGCTAGGTAACATACTGGCCATGGTCTCACCTGAGAGAGAGAGGAGCTAGGTAATATACTGGCCATGGTCTCACCTGGAGAGAGAGGAGCTAGGTAATATACTGGCCATGGTCTCACGTGAGAGAGAGGAGCTAGGTAATATACTGGCCATGGTCTCACCTGAGAGAGACAGGAGCTAGGTAATATACTGGCCATGGTCTCACCTGAGAGAGACAGGAGCTAGGTAATATACTGGCCATGGTCTCACCTGAGAGAGACAGGAGCTAGGTAATATACTGGCCATGGTCTCACCTGAGAGAGGAGCTAGGTAATATACTGGCCATGGTCTCACCTGAGAGAGACAGAAGCTAGGTAATATACTGGCCATGGTCTCACCTGAGAGAGACAGGAGCTAGGTAATATACTGGCCATGGTCTCACCTGAGAGAGAGGAGCTAGGTAATATACTGGCCATGGTCTCACCTGAGAGAGAGAGGAGCTAGGTAATATACTGGCCATGGTCTCACCTGGAGAGAGAGAGGAGCTAGGTAATATACTGGCCATGGTCTCACCTGAGAGAGAGAGGAGCTAGTTAACATACTGGCCATGGTCTCACCTGAGAGAGACAGGAGCTAGGTAATATACTGGCCATGGTCTCACCTGAGAGAGACATGAGCTAGGTAATATACTGGCCATGGTCTCACCTGAGAGAGAGGAGCTAGGTAATATACTGGCCATGGTCTCACCTGAGAGAGACAGGAGCTAGGTAATATACTGGCCATGGTCTCACCTGAGAGAGACAGGAGCTAGGTAATATACTGGCCATGGTCTCACCTGAGAGAGAGAGGAGCTAGGTAATATACTGGCCATGGTCTCACCTGAGAGAGAGAGGAGCTAGGTAATATACTGGCCATGGTCTCACCTGAGAGAGACAGGAGGTAGGTAATATACTGGCCATGGTCTCACCTGAGAGAGACAGGGGGTAGGTAATATACTAGCCATGGTCTCACCTGAGAGAGAGAAAAGCTAGGTAATATACTGGCCATGGTCTCACCTGAGAGAGACAGGAGGTAGGTAATATACTGGCCATGGTCTCACCTGAGAGAGAGGACTAGGTAATATACTGGCCATGGTCACACCTGAGAGAGAGAGGAGCTAGGTAATATACTGGCCATGGTCTCACCTGAGAGAGAGGACTAGGTAATATACTGGCCATGGTCTCACCTGAGAGACAGGAGGTAGGTAACATACTGGCCATGGTCTCACCTGAGAGAGAGAGGAGCTAGGTAACATACTGGCCATGGTCTCACCTGAGAGAGAGGAGCTAGGTAATATACTGGCCATGGTCTCACCTGAGAGAGAGGAGCTAGGTAACATACTGGCCATGGTCTCACCTGAGAGAGAGAAAAGCTAGGTAATATACTGGCCATGGTCTCACCTGAGAGAGACAGGAGGTAGGTAATATACTGGCCATGGTCTCACCTGAGAGAGAGGAGCTAGGTAACATACTGGCCATGGTCTCACCTGAGAGAGAGGAGCTAGGTAATATACTGGCCATGGTCTCACCTGAGAGAGACAGGAGCTAGGTAACATACTGGCCATGGTCTCACCTGAGAGAGAGAGGAGCTAGGTAATATACTGGCCATGGTCTCACCTGAGAGAGATAGGAGCTAGGTAACATACTAGCCATGGTCTCACCTGAGAGAGAGGAGCTAGGTAACATACTGGCCATGGTCTCACCTGAGAGAGAGAGGAGCTAGGTAATATACTGGCCATGGTCTCACCTGAGAGAGAGGAGCTAGGTAATATACTGGCCATGGTCTCACGTGAGAGAGAGAGGAGCTAGGTAATATACTGGCCATGGTCTCACCTGAGAGAGACAGGAGCTAGGTAATATACTGGCCATGGTCTCACCTGAGAGAGACAGGAGGTAGGTAATATACTGGCCATGGTCTCACCTGAGAGAGACAGGAGCTAGGTAATATACTGGCCATGGTCTCACCTGAGAGAGGAGCTAGGTAATATACTGGCCATGGTCTCACCTGAGAGAGACAGAAGCTAGGTAATATACTGGCCATGGTCTCACCTGAGAGAGACAGGAGCTAGGTAATATACTGGCCATGGTCTCACCTGAGAGAGAGGAGCTAGGCAATATACTGGCCATGGTCTCACCTGAGAGAGAGAGGAGCTAGGTAATATACTGGCCATGGTCTCACCTGAGAGAGAGAGGAGCTAGGTAATATACTGGCCATGGTCTCACCTGAGAGAGAGAGGAGCTAGGTAACATACTGGCCATGGTCTCACCTGAGAGAGACAGGAGCTAGGTAATATACTGGCCATGGTCTCACCTGAGAGAGACATGAGCTAGGTAATATACTGGCCATGGTCTCACCTGAGAGAGAGGAGCTAGGTAATATACTGGCCATGGTCTCACCTGAGAGAGACAGGAGCTAGGTAATATACTGGCCATGGTCTCACCTGAGAGAGACAGGAGCTAGGTAATATACTGGCCATGGTCTCACCTGAGAGAGAGAGGAGCTAGGTAATATACTGGCCATGGTCTCACCTGAGAGAGAGAGGAGCTAGGTAATATACTGGCCATGGTCTCACCTGAGAGAGACAGGAGGTAGGTAATATACTGGCCATGGTCTCACCTGAGAGAGACAGGGGGTAGGTAATATACTAGCCATGGTCTCACCTGAGAGAGAGAAAAGCTAGGTAATATACTGGCCATGGTCTCACCTGAGAGAGACAGGAGGTAGGTAATATACTGGCCATGGTCTCACCTGAGAGAGAGAGGAGCTAGGTAATATACTGGCCATGGTCTCACCTGAGAGAGAGAGGAGCTAGGTAATATACTGGCCATGGTCTCACCTGAGAGAGAGAGGAGCTAGGTAATATACTGGCCATGGTCTCACATGAGAGAGAGAGGAGCTAGGTAATATACTGGCCATGGTCACACCTGAGAGAGAGAGGAGCTAGGTAATATACTGGCCATGGTCTCACCTGAGAGAGAGAGGACTAGGTAATATACTGGCCATGGTCTCACCTGAGAGACAGGAGGTAGGTAACATACTGGCCATGGTCTCACCTGAGAGAGAGAGGAGCTAGGTAATATACTGGCCATGGTCTCACCTGAGAGAGAGGACTAGGTAATATACTGGCCATGGTCTCACCTGAGAGACAGGAGGTAGGTAACATACTGGCCATGGTCTCACCTGAGAGAGAGGAGCTAGGTAATATACTGGCCATCGTCTCACCTGAGAGACAGGAGCTAGGTAATATACTGGCCATGGTCTCACCTGAGAGAGAGAGGAGGTAGGTAATATACTGGCCATGGTCTCACCTGAGAGAGACAGGAGCTAGGTAATATACTGGCCATGGCCTCACCTGAGAGAGACAGGAGCTAGGTAATATACTGGCCATGGTCTCACCTGAGAGAGAGAGGAGCTAGGTAATATACTGGCCATGGTCTCACCTGAGAGAGGAGCTAGGTAATATACTGGCCATGGTCTCACCTGAGAGAGAGAGGAGCTAGGTAATATACTGGCCATGGTCTCACCTGAGAGAGAAGAGCTAGGTAATATACTGGCCATGGTCTCACCTGAGAGAGACAGGAGCTAGGTAATATACTGGCCATGGTCTCACCTGAGAGAGGAGCTAGGTAATATACTGGCCATGGTCTCACCTGAGAGAGACAGGAGCTAGGTAATATACTGGCCATGGTCTCACCTGAGAGAGGAGCTAGGTAATATACTGGCCATGGTCTCACCTGAGAGAGAGGAGCTAGGTAATATACTGGCCATGGTCTCACCTGAGAGAGAGAAGAGCTAGGTAATATACTGGCCATGGTCTCACCTGAGAGAGAGAGGAGCTAGGTAATATACTGGCCATGGTCTCACCTGAGAGAGAGGAGCTAGGTAATATACTGGCCATGGTCTCACCTGAGAGAGATAGGAGCTAGGTAATATACTGGCCATGGTCTCACCTGAGAGAGAGAGGAGCTAGGTAATATACTGGCCATGGTCTCACCTGAGAGAGAGGAGCTAGGTAATATACTGGCCATGGTCTCACCTGAGAGAGAGGAGCTAGGTAAGACACTGGCCATGGTCTCACCTGAGAGAGAGAGGAGCTAGGTAATATACTGGCCATGGTCTCACCTGAGAGAGACAGGAGCTAGGTAATATACTGGCCATGGTCTCACCTGAGAGAGACAGGAGCTAGGTAACATACTGGCCATGGTCTCACCTGAGAGAGACAGGAGCTAGGTAATATACTGGCCATGGTCTCACCTGAGAGAGAGAGGAGCTAGGTAATATACTGGCCATGGTCTCACCTGAGAGCGAGAGGAGCTAGGTAATATACTGGCCATGGTCTCACCTGAGAGAGAGAGGAGCTAGGTAATATACTGGCCATGGTCTCACCTGAGAGAGAGAGGAGGTAGGTAACATAATGGCCATGGTCTCACCTGAGAGAGACAGGAGGTAGGTAATATACTGGCCATGGTCTCACCTGAGAGAGAGAGGAGCTAGGTAATATACTGGCCATGGTCTCACCTGAGAGAGAGAGGAGCTAGGTAATATACTGGCCATGGTCTCACCTGAGAGAGAGAGGAGCTAGGTAATATACTGGCCATGGTCTCACATGAGAGAGATAGGAGCTAGGTAATATACTGGCCATGGTCACACCTGAGAGAGAGAGGAGCTAGGTAATATACTGGCCATGGTCTCACCTGAGAGAGAGGACTAGGTAATATACTGGCCATGGTCTCACCTGAGAGACAGGAGGTAGGTAACATACTGGCCATGGTCTCACCTGAGAGAGAGAGGAGCTAGGTAATATACTGGCCATGGTCTCACCTGAGAGAGAGAGGACTAGGTAATATACTGGCCATGGTCTCACCTGAGAGACAGGAGGTAGGTAACATACTGGCCATGGTCTCACCTGAGAGAGAGAGGAGCTAGGTAATATACTGGCCATCGTCTCACCTGAGAGACAGGAGCTAGGTAATATACTGGCCATGGTCTCACCTGAGAGAGAGGAGGTAGGTAATATACTGGCCATGGTCTCACCTGAGAGAGACAGGAGCTAGGTAATATACTGGCCATGGCCTCACCTGAGAGAGACAGGAGCTAGGTAATATACTGGCCATGGTCTCACCTGAGAGAGAGAGGAGCTAGGTAATATACTGGCCATGGTCTCACCTGAGAGAGGAGCTAGGTAATATACTGGCCATGGTCTCACCTGAGAGAGAGAGGAGCTAGGTAATATACTGGCCATGGTCTCACCTGAGAGAGAGAAGAGCTAGGTAATATACTGGCCATGGTCTCACCTGAGAGAGACAGGAGCTAGGTAATATACTGGCCATGGTCTCACCTGAGAGAGGAGCTAGGTAATATACTGGCCATGGTCTCACCTGAGAGAGACAGGAGCTAGGTAATATACTGGCCATGGTCTCACCTGAGAGAGGAGCTAGGTAATATACTGGCCATGGTCTCACCTGAGAGAGAGGAGCTAGGTAATATACTGGCCATGGTCTCACCTGAGAGAGAAGAGCTAGGTAATATACTGGCCATGGTCTCACCTGAGAGAGAGAGGAGCTAGGTAATATACTGGCCATGGTCTCACCTGAGAGAGAGGAGCTAGGTAATATACTGGCCATGGTCTCACCTGAGAGAGATAGGAGCTAGGTAATATACTGGCCATGGTCTCACCTGAGAGAGAGAGGAGCTAGGTAATATACTGGCCATGGTCTCACCTGAGAGAGAGAGGAGCTAGGTAATATACTGGCCATGGTCTCACCTGAGAGCGAGAGGAGCTAGGTAATACACTGGCCATGGTCTCACCTGAGAGAGAGAGGAGCTAGGTAATATACTGGCCATGGTCTCACCTGAGAGAGACAGGAGCTAGGTAATATACTGGCCATGGTCTCACCTGAGAGAGACAGGAGCTAGGTAACATACTGGCCATGGTCTCACCTGAGAGAGACAGGAGCTAGGTAATATACTGGCCATGGTCTCACCTGAGAGAGAGAGGAGCTAGGTAATATACTGGCCATGGTCTCACCTGAGAGAGAGAGGAGCTAGGTAATATACTGGCCATGGTCTCACCTGAGAGAGAGGAGCTAGGTAATATACTGGCCATGGTCTCACCTGAGAGAGAGAGGAGGTAGGTAACATACTGGCCATGGTCTCACCTGAGAGAGACAGGAGGTAGGTAATATACTGGCCATGGTCTCACCTGAGAGAGAGGATCTAGGTAATATACTGGCCATGGTCTCACCTGAGAGAGAGAGGAGGTAGGTAACATACTGGCCATGGTCTCACCTGAGAGAGAGAGGAGCTAGGTAATATACTGGCCATGGTCTCACCTGAGAGAGAGAGGAGCTAGGTAATATACTGGCCATGGTCTCACCTGAGAGAGAGAGGAGCTAGGTAATATACTGGCCATGGTCTCACCTGAGAGAGACAGGAGCTAGGTAACATACTGGCCATGGTCTCACCTGAGAGAGACAGGAGCTAGTTAACATACTGGCCATGGTCTCACCTGAGAGAGAGAGGAGCTTGTTGATATACTGGACATGATCTCACCTGAGAGAGACAGGAGCTAGGTAATATACTGGCCATGGTCTCACCTGAGAGAGAGAGGAGCTAGGTAACATACTGGCCATGGTCTCACCTGAGAGAGAGAAGAGCTAGGTAATATACTGGCCATGGTCTCACCTGAGAGAGAGGAGCTAGGTAATATACTGGCCATGGTCTCACCTGAGAGAGAGAGGAGCTAGGTAACATACTGGCCATGGTCTCACCTGAGAGAGACAGGAGCTAGTTAACATACTGGCCATGGTCTCACCTGAGAGAGAGGAGCTTGTTGATATACTGGACATGATCTCACCTGAGAGAGACAGGAGCTAGGTAATATACTGGCCATGGTCTCACCTGAGAGAGAGAGGAGCTAGGTAACATACTGGCCATGGTCTCACCTGAGAGAGAAGAGCTAGGTAATATACTGGCCATGGTCTCACCTGAGAGAGAGAGGAGCTAGGTAATATACTGGCCATGGTCTCACCTGAGAGAGAGAGGAGCTAGGTAATATACTGGCCATGGTCTCACCTGAGAGAGACAGGAGCTAGGTAATATACTGGCCATGGTCTCACCTGAGAGAGAGAGGAGCTAGGTAATATACTGGCCATGGTCTCACCTGAGAGAGACAGGAGCTAGGTAATATACTGGCCATGGTCTCACCTGAGAGAGACAGGAGCTAGGTAATATACTGGCCATGGTCTCACCTGAGAGAGAGGAGCTAGGTAATATACTGGCCATGGTCTCACGTGAGAGAGAGAGGAGCTAGGTAATATACTGGCCATGGTCTCACCTGAGAGAGAGAGGAGCTAGGTAATATACTGGCCATGGTCTCACCTGAGAGAGACAGGAGCTAGGTAATATACTGGCCATGGTCTCACCTGAGAGAGAGAGGAGCTAGGTAATATACTGGCCATGGTCTCACCTGAGAGAGACAGGAGCTAGGTAATATACTGGCCATGGTCTCACCTGAGAGACACAGGAGCTAGGTAATATACTGGCCATGGTCTCACCTGAGAGAGAGGAGCTAGGTAATATACTGGCCATGGTCTCACCTGAGAGAGAGAGAGGAGCTAGGTAATATACTGGCCATGGTCTCACCTGAGAGAGAGAGGAGCTAGGTAATATACTGGCCATGGTCTCACCTGAGAGAGAGAGGAGCTAGGTAATATACTGGCCACGGTCTCACCTGAGAGCGAGAGGAGCTAGGTAATATACTGGCCATGGTCTCACCTGAGAGAGAGAGGAGCTAGGTAATATACTGGCCATGGTCACACCTGAGAGAGACAGGAGCTAGGTAATATACTGGCCATGGTCTCACCTGAGAGAGACAGGAGGTAGGTAATATACTGGCCATGGTCTCACCTGAGAGAGACAGGAGGTAGGTAATATACTGGCCATGGTCTCACCTGAGAGAGAGAGAGAGGAGCTAGGTAATATACTGGCCATGGTCTCACCTGAGAGAGACAGGAGCTAGGTAACATACTGGCCATGGTCTCACCTGAGAGAGACAGGAGCTAGGTAATATACTGGCCATGGTCTCACCTGAGAGAGACAGGAGCTAGGTAATATACTGGCCATGGTCTCACCTGAGAGAGAGAGGAGCTAGGTAATATACTGGCCACGGTCTCACCTGAGAGAGAGAGTAGCTAGGTAATATACTGGCCACGGTCTCACCTGAGAGCGAGAGGAGCTAGGTAATATACTGGCCATGGTCTCACCTGAGAGAGAGAGGAGCTAGGTAATATACTGGCCATGGTCTCACCTGAGAGAGAGAGGAGCTAGGTAATATACTGGCCATGGTCACACCTGAGAGAGACAGGAGCTAGGTAATATACTGGCCATGGTCTCACCTGAGAGAGACAGGAGGTAGGTAATATACTGGCCATGGTCTCACCTGAGAGAGAGAGAGAGAGGAGCTAGGTAATATACTGGCCATGGTCTCACCTGAGAGAGACAGGAGCTAGGTAGCATACTGGCCATGGTCTCACCTGAGAGAGACAGGAGCTAGGTAATATACTGGCCATGGTCTCACCTGAGAGAGACAGGAGCTAGGTAACATACTGGCCATGGTCTCACCTGAGAGAGAGAGGAGCTAGGTAATATACTGGCCATGGTCTCACCTGAGAGAGAGGAGCTAGGTAATATACTGGCCATGGTCTCACCTGAGAGAGAGAGGAGCTAGGTAATATACTGGCCATGGTCTCACCTGAGAGAGAGAGGAGCTAGGTAATATACTGGCCATGGTCTCACCTGAGAGAGAGAGGAGCTAGGTAATATACTGGCCATGGTCTCATATGTATAGGTTGGTAGTGGGACGTCATCTTCTCAGGTTCATCACACTGCTACTTCCATAGTAATATGGAATATTAATAATATAATTACCACCATCAATGCTCTGTTGTCTACAGCTAAATGGGGGAGAAGACATTACCACCATCAATGCTCTGTTGACTACAGCTAAATGGGGGAGAAGACATTACCACCATCAATGCTCTGTTGACTACAGCTAAATGGGGGAGAAGACATTACCACCATCAATGCTCTGTTGACTACAGCTAAATGGGGGAGAAGACATTACCACCATCAATGCTCTGTTGTCTACAGCTAAATGGTTATTCATTCAGTGGTCCTGGTGGGCTGTTAACACTAGATAGGAATCAATACTGTATATAGACAGGCAATGTTCTGAACAGGAAAACTAACTAACTATTTTGGTCGAGTACCAACAAAATCATTATAGAATCACAAAGTATAACACAAAATGCATACAGCCAACCACTATCTCAGGTTCCCTCTAGATCAGACTGTCTCCACCAGTATCTCAGGTTCCCTCTAGATCAGACTGTCTCCACCAGTATCTCAGGTTCCCTCTAGATCAGACTGTCTCCACCAGTATCTCAGGTTCCCTCTAGATCAGACTGTCTCCACCAGTATCTCAGGTTCCCTCTAGATCAGACTGTCTCCACCAGTATCTCAGGTTCCCTCTAGATCAGACTGTCTCCACCAGTATCTCAGGTTCCTCTAAATCAGACTGTCTCCACCAGTATCTCAGGTTCCTCTAAATCAGACTGTCTCCACCAGTATCTCAGGTTCCCTCTAGATCAGACTGTCTCCACCAGTATCTCAGGTTCCTCTAGATCAGACTGTCTCCACCAGTATCTCAGGTTCCCTCTAAATCAGACTGTCTCCACCAGTATCTCAGGTTCCCTCTAGATCAGACAGTCTCCACCAGTATCTCAGGTTCCCTCTAGATCAGACTGTCTCCACCAGTATCTCAGGTTCCCTCTAGATCAGACTGTCTCCACCAGTATCTCAGGTTCCCTCTAGATCAGACTGTCTCCACCAGTATCTCAGGTTCCCTCTAGATCAGACTGTCTCCACCAGTATCTCAGGTTCCCTCTAGATCAGACTGTCTCCACCAGTATCTCAGGTTCCTCTAGATCAGACTGTCTCCACCAGTATCTCAGGTTCCCTCTAGATCAGACTGTCTCCACCAGTATCTCAGGTTCCCTCTAGATCAGACTGTCTCCACCAGTATCTCAGGTTCCCTCTAGATCAGACTGTCTCCACCAGTATCTCAGGTTCCCTCTAGATCAGACTGTCTCCACCAGTATCTCAGGTTCCCTCTAGATCAGACTGTCTCCACCAGTATCTCAGGTTCCCTCTAGATCAGACTGTCTCCACCAGTATCTCAGGTTCCCTCTAAATCAGACTGTCTCTACCAGTATCTCAGGTTCCCTCTAGATCAG
Organism: Oncorhynchus masou masou; assembly: GCF_036934945.1. Lineage (NCBI taxonomy): Eukaryota > Metazoa > Chordata > Actinopteri > Salmoniformes > Salmonidae > Oncorhynchus > Oncorhynchus masou. The sequence continues at coordinate 17,174 of NW_027012168.1, forward strand.
ACTGTCTCCACCAGTATCTCAGGTTCCCTCTAGATCAGACTGTCTCCACCAGTATCTCAGGTTCCCTCTAGATCAGACTGTCTCCACCAGTATCTCAGGTTCCTTCTAAATCAGACTGTCTCTACCAGTATCTCAGGTTCCCTCTAGATCAGACTGTCTCCACCAGTATCTCAGGTTCCCTCTAGATCAGACTGTCTCCACCAGTATCTCAGGTTCCCTCTAAATCAGACTGTCTCCACCAGTATCTCAGGTTCCCTCTAAATCAGACTGTCTCCACCAGTATCTCCCTGACAAATACATGTATGTGTGATGTTACTGTACCAAATGTTATTGCTCAATGCTTTTGTGGGGTGGTCCTGGGCCGAAAATGCTGTCAACCACCTAGTTAGCTAGCATGAACGTCTACAAACCAAACATCCTAACATGTGAACAATCTGCAGATCTAGCTTTAACTAGCTAACGTTAGTTAGTTGAAATAAAGGCTTTGGGAATCTGGTGGAGTGTATCTACATGATTCTATTGATAGACTCGTTTCTGTACAAAACAGTCCGAATTCAGAAGATGTTAGCTAGCTAGCTAAGTATCTGTGTTCGCTAGCTTGGACATTCAGGTTAGCAGCTAGCTAGTAAGCTAAAAACAGAACCCAACACTTACCTATCAGTGCATGAGAACGGTGGCCATTTCGGCGTCACTCTTCTGGCAGGGTAGCCTAGTGGTTAGAGCGCTGGAGCGTTCTGCCCCTGTACAGGCAGTTAACCCACTGTTCCTAGGCCATCATTGAAAATAGTTCAATAAAGGTCAAAAAAGGTAAAGGTAAAAAATAAAATAAAAATTCAAAATGAATTCCAACGTTTCTCCAGTTTCTGTTTGAACTGATTCAGATCCAAGGACCCAGAATGATGTTTCTTTTGTCCCTGCTACAGTCTGCAAACAAGTTGGCTTGTTGGCTTCATTTTCTCTGTGTTTGTTTCTGGCTGCTGGAACATTAGCTAGTTTGCAAGTGACTTTTATTTCTCCTCCGCGGTCATGGCAGCAGTGTCATTTGAGTAGGTGGGGTTTAACTCAAAGACACACCTTGCCCAGAAGGCCAGCCCGAGGAGGCTTGGGGTCAACCTCCTGGTGTTTGTTCAATGTGAAAACACTACACAAGAAATGGGGCGGCAAAGGGTCGCCCAAGACCTGCGGATTCCTGCTTTATAGATTACATTGGATTGGAATTGGGATCCCCACTATGTTTCTCTCCAGATTTAACGCAAATTCTCATTTCAGACAATTGTTAAATATGGTCATTCAGAACATCATTTCTACGTTAGTAAAATGTTCCTCAGTACCGTCAAATTAAATAAGAAAATAATTTAACTTTCTCGCAATTTCAAAATCCCATTTCATACGACTTTCAACCCCAGATTAAGTCTGGCATATGAAGAGGTTCTGAGGAACGTTTTAATAACTCAGAAAGTGCATTTCACTGCGCCTGGAATAACATTGGCAAAATATGTGCACGCAAACAATCAAATTTGATTTGAATTGTGTTCTGTGTTGACCATCTTTGACTGAAACCCTATGAGGTCACAACTATCCCCTGGTACAGAGGATTAATGATCTGGCTACAGAGGTCACAACTATCCCCTGGTGCAGAGGATTAATGATCTGGCTACAGAGGTCACAACTATCCCCTGTTGCAGAGGATTAATGATCTGGCTACAGAGGTCACAACTATCCCCTGGTACAGAGGATTAATGATCTGGCTACAGAGGTCACAACTATCCCCTGGTACAGAGGATTAATGATCTGGCTACAGAGGTCACAACTATCCCCTGGTGCAGAGGATTAATGATCTGGCTACAGAGGTCACAACTATCCCCTGGTGCAGAGGATTAATGATCTGGCTACAGAGGTCACAACTATCCCTGGTGCAGAGGATTAATGATCTGGCTACAGAGGTCACAACTATCCCCTGTTGCAGAGGATTAATGATCTGGCTACAGAGGTCACAACTATCCCCTGGTACAGAGGATTAATGATCTGGCTACAGAGGTCACAACTATCCCCTGGTACAGAGGATTAATGATCTGGCTACAGAGGTCACAACTATCCCCTGTTGCAGAGGATTAATGATCTGGCTACAGAGGTCACAACTATCCCCTGGTACAGAGGATTAATGATCTGGCTACAGAGGTCACAACTATCCCCTGGTGCAGAGGATTAATGATCTGGCTACAGAGGTCACAACTATCCCCTGGTACAGAGGATTAATGATCTGGCTACAGAGGTCACAACTATCCCCTGTTGCAGAGGATTAATGATCTGGCTACAGAGGTCACAACTATCTCCTGGTACAGAGGATTAATGATCTGGCTACAGAGGTCACAACTATCTCCTGGTACAGAGGATTAATGATCTGGCTACAGAGGTCACTACTATCCCCTGGTACAGAGGATTAATGATCTGGCTACAGAGGTCACAACTATCCCCTGGTACAGAGGATTAATGATCTGGCTACAGAGGTCACAACTATCCCCTGGTACAGAGGATTAATGATCTGGCTACAGAGGTCACAACTATCCCCTGGTACAGAGGATTAATGATCTGGCTACAGAGGTCACAACTATCCCCTGGTGCAGAGGATAAATGATCTGGCTACAGAGGTCACAACTATCCCCTGGTGCAGAGGATTAATGATCTGGCTACAGAGGTCACTACTATCCCCTGGTACAGAGGATTAATGATCTGGCTACAGAGGTCACAACTATCCCCTGGTACAGAGGATTAATGATCTGGCTAAAGAGGTCACAACTATCCCCTGGTACAGAGGATTAATGATCTGGCTACAGAGGTCACAACTATCCCCTGGTGCAGAGGATTAATGATCTGGCTACAGAGGTCACAACTATCCCCTGGTGCAGAGGATTAATGATCTGGCTACAGAGGTCACAACTATCCCCTGGTGCAGAGGATTAATGATCTGGCTACAGAGGTCACAACTATCCTCTGGTGCAGAGGATTAATGATCTGGCTACAGAGGTCACAACTATCCCCTGGTACAGAGGATTAATGATCTGGCTACAGAGGTCACAACTATCCCCTGGTACAGAGGATTAATGATCTGGCTACAGAGGTCACAACTATCCCCTGGTGCAGAGGATTAATGATCTGGCTACAGAGGTCACAACTATCCCCTGGTGCAGAGGATTAATGATCTGGCTACAGAGGTCACTACTATCCCCTGGTACAGAGGATTAATGATCTGGCTACAGAGGTCACTACTATCCCCTGTTACAGAGGATTAATGATCTGGCTACAGAGGTCACAACTATCCCCTGGTGCAGAGGATTAATGATCTGGCTGCTGGTATGAAGAGTACAGCTGGCACATTGTTCAAACATGTTTCTTTAGAATATTTAAAACGACATTGAGGCTCAGATACAGTCTACTGCCAGAGGATGTCTTTATTAAGTATATCACCAACAATATAGTCCTGAAATGGGAATTGCCATAAAACTTGGAGAGAAACCAAATGGGGATGTTTTATCTTATTTAACGAGCACATTAACGATAACATTGATCTGCATGCTGAGAATGTTGTGGTAATATTAGGTCAAACTTAAATATTACATTTTCTAAATGTTCTGAAATGTTCTGAGGACCTCCAAGACAAGGTCCAAAACATTGCGTATATTTTGTTCAACCTAAACCAAATATGAACGTCTTATTTACTGACTTATTTAATTCCTGCAACATCAAAGGAACATTTTGTGCACATTATGTTAATGTCAGCACAACTGGAGTTTGTGTGTTCTGGGAACATGTCTCTTATCATATCCCCACAATGTTCCCACAATCTAATGAAACACTCTGAAAACCTTTAAAGAACAGATTAAATGTGTTCTGGGGACCTATCTCTTATCATATCCCCACAATGTTCCCACAACCTAATGAAATCCTCTGAAAACCTTTAAAGAACAGATTAAATGTGTTCTGGGAACGTTCTTGTAACATCAGGTGAATGTTTTTTGCACCCTGGAATCAAGATTGTAAAATCATCCACACAACTGGACAGTTTTAGATTTTTTGAGAACATTTGCCGCAACATAACGAATGCTTTGGGAACTTTCACAGAACCCTTTTTGGTTTGCTGGGTTGGCTCCAACCATTCCATGTGTTCCATGAAAATCTACTGGAAGTTAGAAATGTACTACCTTGTATTACCACAGCCTCCAATGACTATATCCGACACTCCCATGTACTGGAACAGCTCCAGCCATTAGGTTGCTCTACATGGGAAAACGGGTGCTCAGCTGAGTAATACAGCATTCTGACTTCCACCCCCTCCTCCCCTGAGGCGCTCTGCCCCCTCCTCCCCTGAGGCGCTCTGCCCCCTCCTCCCCTGAAGCGCTCTGCCCCATCCTCCCCTGAGGCGCTCTGCCCCCTCCTCCCCTGAGGCGCTCTGCCCCATCCTCCACTGAGGCGCTCTGCCCCCTCTTCCACTGAGGCGCTCTGCCCCATCCTCCACTGAGGCGCTCTGCCCCCTCCTCCCCTGAGGTGCTCTGCCCCCTCCTCCCCTGAGGCGCTCTGCCCCCTCCTAGACCTGAGGCGCTCTGCCCCCTCCTCCCCTGAGGCGCTCTGCCCCCTCCTCCCCCGAGGTGCTCTGCCCCCTCCTCCCCTGAGGCGCTCTGCCCCCTCCTCCCCTGAGGTGCTCTGCCCCCTCCTCCCCTGAGGCGCTCTGCCCCCTCCTCCCCTGAGGCGCTCTGCCCCCTCCTCCCCTGAGGCGCTCTGCCCCCTCCTCCACTGAGGTGCTCTGCCCCATCCTCCACTGAGGCGCTCTGCCCCCTCCTCCCCTGCGGCGCTCTGCCCCCTCCTCCCTGCGGCGCTCTGCCCCATCCTCCCCTGCGGCACTCATCAAGTGGAAGTGGGAAGGGCAGAATTCTGATCGTTACACAGGAGTTGCTGCTGAATGTTTCGATACCTGAGGGCAGGTGACTCACCTGTGTATATACACATGTACACGAGCACATGCATATATAAAGGCAGAGTCTAAATGCATACATATAGGCAGTCTAAATGCATACATAAAGGAAGAGTCTAAATGCATACATAAAGGCAGTCTAAATGCATACATAAAGGCAGTCTAAATGCATACATAAAGGCAGAGGCTAAATGCATACATAAAGGCAGTCTAAATGCATACATAAAGGCAGTCTAAATGCATACATAAAGGCAGAGTCTAAATGCAAACATAAAGGCAGTCTAAATGCATACATAAAGGCAGAGTCTTAATGCATACATAAAGGCAGTCTAAATGCATACATAAATGCAGTCTAAATGCATACATAAAGGCAGTCTAAATGCATACATATAGGCAGTCTAAATGCATACATAAAGGCAGTCTAAATGCATACATAAAGGCAGTCTAAATGCATACATATAGGCAGTCTAAATGCATACATAAAGGCAGTCTAAATGCATACATAAAGGCAGTCTAAATGCATACATAAAGGCAGTCTAAATGCATACATATAGGCAGTCTAAATGCATACATAAAGGCAGTCTAAATGCATACATAAAGGCAGAGTCTAAATGCATACATAAAGGCAGAGTCTAAATGCATACATATAGGCAGTCTAAATGCATACATAAAGGCAGTCTAAATGCATACATAAAGGCAGTCTAAATGCATACATATAGGCAGTCTAAATGCATACATAAAGACAGTCTAAATGCATACATAAAGGCAGAGTCTAAATGCATACATAAAGGCAGAGTCTAAATGCATACATAAAGGCAGAGTCTAAATGCATACATAAAGGCAGTCTAGATGCATACATAAAGGCAGTCTAAATGCATACATAAAGGCAGAGTCTAAATGCATACATAAAGGCAGAGTCTAAATGCATACATAAAGGCAGAGTCTAAATGCATACATAAAGGCAGTTTAAATGCATACATAAAGGCAGAGTCTAAATGCAAACATAAAGGCAGTCTAAATGCATACATAAAGGCAGAGTCTAAATGCAAACATAAAGGCAGTCTAAATGCATACATAAAGGCAGAGTCTAAATGCATACATAAAGGCAGTCTAAATGCATACATAAAGGCAGTCTAAATGCATACATAAAGGCAGTCTAAATGCATACATATAGGCAGTCTAAATGCATACATAAAGGCAGTCTAAATGCATACATAAAGGCAGTCTAAATGCATACATAAAGGCAGTCTAAATGCATACATAAAGGCAGAGTCTAAATGCATACATAAAGGCAGTCTAAATGCATACATATAGGCAGTCTAAATGCATACATAAAGGCAGAGTCTAAATGCATACATAAAGGCAGTTTAAATGCATACATAAAGGCAGAGTCTAAATGCATACATAAAGGCAGTCTAAATGCATACATAAAGGCAGAGTCTAAATGCATACATAAAGGCAGAGTCTAAATGCATCAATAAAGGCAGTCTAAATGCATACATAAAGGCAGTCTAAATGCATACATGAAGCCAGTCTAAATGCATACATAAAGGCAGTCTAAATGCATACCTAAAGGCAGAGTCTAAATGCATACATAAAGGCAGTCTAAATGCATACATAAAGGCAGAGTCTAAATGCATCCATAAAGGCAGAGTCTAAATGCATACATAAAGGCAGTCTAAATGCATACATAAAGGCAGAGTCTAAATGCATCCATAAAGGCAGAGTCTAAATGCATACATAAAGGCAGAGTCTAAATGCATACATAAAGGCAGTCTAAATGCATACATATAGGCAGTCTAAATGCATACATAAAGGCAGTCTAAATGCACACATAAAGGCAGTCTAAATGCATACATAAAGGCAGTCTAAATGCATACATAAAGGCAGTCTAAATGCATACATAAAGGCAGAGTCTAAATGCATCCATAAAGGCAGAGTCTAAATGCATACATAAAGGCAGAGTCTAAATGCATACATATAGGCATTCTAAATGCATACATAAAGGCAGAGTCTAAATGCATACATAAAGGCAGTCTAAATGCATACATAAAGGCAGAGTCTAAATGCATACATAAAGGCAGAGTCTAAATGCATACATATAGGCAGTCTAAATGCATACATAAAGGCAGAGTCTAAATGCATACATATAGGCAGTCTAAATGCATACATAAAGGCAGTCTAAATGCATACATGAAGCCAGTCTAAATGCATACATAAAGGCAGTCTAAATGCATACCTAAAGGCAGAGTCTAAATGCATACATAAAGGCAGTCTAAATGCATACATAAAGGCAGAGTCTAAATGCATACATAAAGGCAGCCTAAATGCATACATAAAGGCAGAGTCTAAATGCATACATAAAGGCAGAGTCTAAATGCATACATATAGGCAGTCTAAATGCATACATAAAGGCAGTCTAAATGCATACATAAAGGCAGTCTAAATGCATCAATAAAGGCAGTCTAAATGCATACATAAAGGCAGTCTAAATGCATACATGAAGCCAGTCTAAATGCATACATAAAGGCAGAGTCTAAATGCATACATAAAGGCAGTCTAAATGCATACATATAGGCAGTCTAAATGCATACATAAAGGCAGTCTAAATGCATACATAAAGGCAGTCTAAATGCATACATAAAGGCAGTCTAAATGCATACATAAAGGCAGTCTAAATGCATACATAAAGACAGAGTCTAAATGCATCCATAAAGGCAGAGTCTAAATGCATACATAAAGGCAGAGTCTAAATGCATACATAAAGGCAGAGTCTAAATGCATACATATAGGCAGTCTAAATGCATACATAAAGGCAGAGTCTAAATGCATACATAAAGGCAGAGTCTAAATGCATACATAAAGGCAGAGTCTAAATGCATACATATAGGCAGTCTAAATGCATACATAAAGGCAGAGTCTAAATGCATACATATAGGCAGTCTAAATGCATACATAAAGGCAGTCTAAATGCATACATGAAGCCAGTCTAAATGCATACATAAAGGCAGTCTAAATGCATACCTAAAGGCAGAGTCTAAATGCATACATAAAGGCAGTCTAAATGCATACATAAAGGCAGAGTCTAAATGCATACATAAAGGCAGTCTAAATGCATACATAAAGGCAGAGTCTAAATGCATACATAAAGGCAGAGTCTAAATGCATCAATAAAGGCAGTCTAAATGCATACATAAAGGCAGTCTAAATGCATACATGAAGCCAGTCTAAATGCATCAATAAAGGCAGTCTAAATGCATACATAAAGGCAGTCTAAATGCATACATGAAGCCAGTCTAAATGCATACATAAAGGCAGTCTAAATGCATACCTAAAGGCAGAGTCTAAATGCATACATAAAGGCAGTCTAAATGCATACATAAAGGCAGTCTAAATGAATACATAAAGGCAGCATCTAAATGCATACATAAAGGCAGTCTAAATGCATACATAAAGGCAGAGTCTAAATGCATCCATAAAGGCAGAGTCTAAATGCATACATAAAGGCAGAGTCTAAATGCATACATAAAGGCAGTCTAAATGCATACATATAGGCAGTCTAAATGCATACATAAAGGCAGTCTAAATGCACACATAAAGGCAGTCTAAATGCATACATAAAGGCAGTCTAAATGCATACATAAAGGCAGTCTAAATGCATACATAAAGGCAGAGTCTAAATGCATCCATAAAGGCAGAGTCTAAATGCATACATAAAGGCAGAGTCTAAATGCATACATAAAGGCAGAGTCTAAATGCATACATATAGGCAGTCTAAATGCATACATAAAGGCAGAGTCTAAATGCATACATATAGGCAGTCTAAATGCATACATAAAGGCAGTCTAAATGCATACATGAAGCCAGTCTAAATGCATACATAAAGGCAGTCTAAATGCATACCTAAAGGCAGAGTCTAAATGCATACATAAAGGCAGTCTAAATGCATACATAAAGGCAGTCTAAATGCATACATAAAGGCAGTCTAAATGCATACATAAAGGCAGTCTAAATGCATACATAAAGGCAGTCTAAATGCATAAATTTTTTATTTTACCTTTATTTAACTAGGCAAGTCAGTTAAGAACAAATACTTTTTTTCAATGACGGACTAGGAACAGTTAACTGCCTGTTCAGGGGAACGACAGATTTCTACCTTGTCAGCTCGGGCGTTTGAACTTGCAACCTTCCGGTTACTAGTCCAAAGTTCTAACCACTAGGCTAGATAGACTGGGACACACTACAACATTCATAATTTAAAAACAATAATTTGTGTTTAGTGAGTCCGCCAGATCAGAGGCAGTAGGGAGGACCAGGTATGTTCTCTGTTTAGTGAGTCCTCCAGATCAGAGGCAGTAGGGAGGACCAGGGATGTTCTCTGTTTAGTGAGTCCACCAGATCAGAGGCAGTAGGGAGGACTACATCATTCACTAGGGATACTACACCATTCACAATGGATACTACATCATTCACTAGTGATACTACATCATTCACTAGGGATACTACATCATTCACTAGTGATACTACATCATCCACAAGGGATAATACATCATTCACTAGGGATACTACATCATTCACTAGTGCTACTACATCATTAACTAGGGATACTACATCATTCACTAGTGATACTACATCATTCACTAGGGATAATACATCATTCACTAGGGATACTACATCATTCACTAGTGCTACTACATCATTAACTAGGGATACTACATCATTCACTAGGGATACTACATCATTCACTAGTGCTACTACATCATTAACTAGGGATACTACATCCTTCACTAGTGATACTACATCATCCACAAGGGATAATACATCATTCACTAGGGATACTACATCATTCACTAGTGCTACTACATCATTAACTAGGGATACTACATCATTCACTAGGGATACTACATCATTCACTAGTGCTACTACATCATTAACTAGGGATACTACATCATTCACTAGTGATACTACATCATTCACTAGGGATACTACATCATTCACTAGTGATACTACATCATTCACTAGGGATACTATATCATTCACTAGGGATACTACATCATTCACAATGGATACCACATCATTCACTAGTGATACTACATCATTCACTAGGGATACTACATCATTCACTAGGGATACTACATCATTCACAATGGATACTACATCATTCACTAGTGATACTACATCATTCACTAGGGATACTACATCATTCACTAGTGATACTACATCATTCACTAGGGATACTACATCATTCACTAGGGATACTACATCATTCACTAGGGATACTACATCATTAACTAGGGATACTACATCATTCACTAGTGATACTACATCATTCACTAGGGATACTACATCATTCACTAGTGATACTACATCATTCACTAGGGATACTATATCATTCTTTAGGGATACTACATCATTCACAATGGATACCACATCATTCACTAGTGATACTACATCATTCACTAGTGATACTACATCATTCACTAGGGATACTACATCATTCACTAGGGATACTACATCATTCACTGGGGATACTACATCATTCACTAGTGATACTACATCATTCACAATGGATACTACATCATTCACTAGTGATACTACATCATTCACTAGGGATACTACATCATTCACTAGGGATACTACATCATTCACTAGGGATACTACATCATTCACTAGGGATACTACATCATTCACTAGTGATACTACACCATTCACTAGTGATACTACATCATTCACTAGGGATACTACATCATTCACTAGTGATACTACATCATTCACAATGGATACTACATCATTCACTAGTGATACTACATCATTCACTGGGGATACTACATCATTCACTAGTGATACTACATCATCCACAAGGAATAATACATAATTCACCAGTGATACTACATCATTCACCAGTGATACTACATCATTCACTAGGGATACTACATCATTCACAATGGATACTACATCATTCACTAGTGATAATACATAATTCACTAGGGATACTACATCATTCTCTAGTGATACTACATCATTCACTAGTGATACTACATCATTCACTAGGGATACTACATCATTCACTAGGGATACTACATCATTCACTAGGGATACTACATCAATCACTAGTGATACTACATCATTCACTAGGGATACTACATCATTCACTAGGGATACTACATCATTCACTAGGGATACTACATCATTCACTAGGGATACTACATCATTCACTAGTGATACTACATCATTCACTAGTGATACTACATCATTCACAAGTGATGATGCCCAGCATAAGACATTTTTCTTGTCTTTACATATACTATAATATATCTGTGGAATTAGTTTTGATTTAGAATGGGCCATTATCATGGACCTGTATCGAACCAGGGGGGGAAAAGACATGTCATCTATGCACCTACATAGCAAATGGAGGAGGCTTTTCCCCGAGGTCTATTTTCCTGCCAGTCAGGCAGGCTATACTCCTGTCGTAAAGATAAACAATGGGATTAATAGAAGGAAAGTTGAGTGATAAATATAGTAGGACTAGCCCATAGAAAGCTGATCCTCCTCTTTGTAGTAGAGGCCCGTCACTCTGTTTTCTCCAGCAGCTGCACAGCCTATAGAAACGTTGTGCAACATGAGCTCATGGGCTCTCATTACGTTTTTTGATTAGATTTTCAATGACATTTACATTGATGTCAGTGGTTGAGTGTTTGGTAGGCCAGTTGTTTGGTAGGCTACTAATGACCATCAGCAGCATCAGAGCTGGGAGAAGACTAGTTACCGTGACTAAAAGTTCATGTGGAATTTGACTGCCTTCATGACTCGTGACCGCTGGTGTGGCGTTAAGACGGTTACCGCAACAGCCCTAAATACACCCCACTGCTAGGCAACACCACCCACAATGCAGCAGAACACATTTACCAGTCATATTACCAGGGTTAGAGATTCTATTCATTCTGCAATTTCCGGGCGATTTCTCAGCCAAACGTGAAGAAAAAAGGGAGCTATTTCGCCTACAAAAATAATATTTTGGGAAAAAACGAACTTCGGCTATCTACCTGGGAGTCTCGTGAGTGAAAACATCCGAAGTTCATCAAAGGTAAACAATTTAATTGGATTGCTTTTCTGATTTGTGACAAGGTTGCCTGCTGCTAGCAAGGCATAATGCTATGCTAGGCTATCGATAAACTTACACAAATGCTTGTCTAGCTTTGGCTGTAAAGCATATTTTGAAAATCTGAGATGACAGGGTGATTAACAAAAGGCTAAACTGTGTCTCAATAGATTTCATTTGTGATTTTCTAGGGATATTTATGTCCGTTGCGTTATGCTAATTATTGTCAGGCGATGATTACGCTCCCGCATGCGGGATGGGGAATATCAAGAGACTAATGGCACCTGTTTGAACTTGTTATCAGTATAAGAGACAACTGTCCACAGCCTCAAACAGTCACACTCCAAACTCCACTATGGCCAAGACCTAAGAGCTGTCAAAGGACACCAGAAACAAAATTGTAGACCTGCACCAGGCTGGGAAGACTGAATCTGCAATAGGTAAGCAGCTTGGTTTGAAGAAATCAACTGTGGGAGCAATTATTAGGAAATGGAAGACATACAAGACCACTGATAATCTCCCTCGATTTGGGGCTCCACGCAAGATCTCACCCCGTGGGGTCAAAATGATCAAATCCCGCAGTGCTGCAAATCCTGCAGTGCCAGACGTGTCCCCCTGCTTAAGCCAGTACATGTCCAGGCCATTTGGATGATCCAGAAGAAGATTGGGAGAATGTCATATGGTCAGATGAAACCAAAATATAACTTTTTGGTAAAAACTCAACTCGTCGTGTTTGGAGGACAAAGAATGCTGTGAAACAGATAATGCCATGAAAGTGATACTGCTATGACAGAGATAATGCTATACATGTACACGAGATAATGTTATGAAAGAGATAATGCTACGACAGAGATAATATTATGAAAGACATAGTGCTATGAAAGAGATAATGATATGAAAGTGATATATCAAATCTTCCATTCCTCTCAAAAATATTAGAAAAAGCTATTGCGCAGAAACTCACTGCCTTCCTGAAGACAAACAATGCATACAAAATGATTCCGTCTGGTTTTAGACCCCATCATAGCACTGAGACTGCACTTGTGAAGGTGGTAAATTACCTTTTAATGGCATCAGACCGAGGCTCTGCATCTGTCCTCATGCTCCTAGACCTTAGTGCTGCTTTTGATACCATCGATCACCACATTCTTTTGGAGAGGGTGGAAACCCAAATTAGTTTACACGGACAAGTTCTGGTGTTCCTCAAGGTTCCGTTTTAGGATCACTATTGTTTTCACTATATATTTGACCTCTTGGGGATGTCATTCGAAAACATAATGTTAACTTTCACTGCTATGGGGATGATACACAGCTGTACATTTCAATGAAAAATGGTGAAGCCACAAAATTGCCCTCGCAAGAAGCCTGTGTTTCAGACATAGATAAGGAAGGGGATGGCTGCAAACTTTCTACTTTTAAACTCAGACAAAACAGAGATGCTTGTTCTAGGTCCCAAGAAACAAAGAGATATTCTGCTGAATCTGACAATTAATCTTGACAGTCGTCTCAAATAAAACTGTGAAGGACCCTCGGCGTTACTCTGGACCCTGATCTCTCTTTTGTCAAACATATCAAGACGTAACATTGCAAAAATCAGAAACTTTTTGTCCAAAAATGTTGCAGAAAAATTAATCCACCCCTTAGTCACTTCTAGGTTAGACTACTGCAATGCTCTACTTTTCGGCTAACCTGATAAAACACTAAATACGGCTGCTAGAATCCTGACTAGAACCCAAAAATGTGATCATATTACTCCAGTGCTAGCCTCCCTACACTGGCATCCTGTTAAGGCAATGGCTGATTTCAAGGTTTTACTGCTAACCTACAAAGCATTACATGGGCTTCCTCCTACCTATCTTTCTGATTTGGTCCTGCCGTACATACCTACACGTACGCTACGGTCACAAGATGCAGGCCTCCTAATTGTCCCTAGAATTTCTAAGCAAACAGCTTGAGGCAGGGCTTTCTCCTATAGAGCTCCATTTGTATGGAATGGTCTGCCTACCCATGTGAGAGACGCAGACTTGGTCTCAACCTTCAAGTCTTTACTGAAGACTCATCTCTTCAGTGGGTCATATGATTGAATGTAGTCTGTCTCTGCCTGGCCGGTTCCCATTACAGGGGCTGAGTCACTGGCTTACTGGTGCTCTTTCATGCCGTCCCTAGGAGGGGTGCGTCACTTGAGTGGGTTGAGTCACTGACGTGATCTTCCTGTCTGGGTTTGCGCCCCCCCTTGGGTTGTGCCATGGCGGAGATCTTTGAAGGCTATACTCAGCCTTGTCTCAGGATGGTAAGTTGGTGGTTGAAGATATCCCTCTAGTGGTGTGGGGGATGTGCTTCAGCAAAGTCGGTGGGGTTATATCCTTCCTGTTTGGCCCTGTCCGGGGGTATCATCGCTACATATTCGTCGCCAGACCCACTGGCTCCAGGTCATCTACAAGTCCATGCTAGGTAAAGCTCCGCCTTATCTCAGTTCACTGGTCACGATGGCAACACCCACCCTTAGCACGCGCTCCAGCAGGTGTATCTCACTGATCATCCCTAAAGCCAACACCTCATTTGGCCGCCTTTCGTTCCAGTTCTCTGCTGCCTGTGACTGGAACGAATTGCAAAAATCGCTGAAGTTGGAGACTTTTATCTCCCTCACCAACTTCAAACATCTGCTATCTGAGCAGCTAACTGATCGCTGCAGCTGTACATAGTATATCGGTAAATAGCCCACCCAATTTTACCTACCTCATCCCCATACTGTTTATATTTATTTACGTTTCTGCTCTTTTGCACACCAATATCTCTACCTGTACATGACCATCTGATCATTTATCACTCCAATGTTAATCTGCAAAATTGTAATTATTCTTCTACCTCCTCATGCCTTTTGCACACAATGTATATAAACTCTCTTTTTTTTCTACTGTGTTATTGACTTGTTAATTGTTTACTCCATGTGTAACTCTGTGTTGTCTGTTCACACTGCTATGCTTGATCTTGGCCAGGTCACAGTTGCAAATGAGAACTTGTTCTCAGCTAGCCTACCTGGTTAAATAAAGGTGAAATTAAATTTAAAAAATATTTAATAAAAAAAAAATCATTGGATGGGGCCACAGTGTCTCCTGACCCCTCCTGTCTCAGCCTCCAGTATTTATGCTGCAGTAGTTTATGTGTCGGGGGGCTAGGGTCAGTTTGTTATATCTGGATTACTTCCCCTGTTTTATCCGGTGTCCTGTGTGAATTCAAGTATGCTCTCTCTAATTCTCTCTTTCTTTCTCTCTCTCGGAGGACCTGAGCCCTAGGACCATGCCTCAGGACTACCTGGCATGATGACTCCTTGCTGTCCCCAGTCCACCTGGCCGTGCTGCTGCTCCAGTTTCAATTGTTCTGCCTGCGGCTATGGAACCCTGACCCTGTTCACCGGACGTGCTACCTGTCCCAGACCTGCTGTTTTCAACTCTCTAGAGACAGCAGGAGCGGTAGAGATACTCTGAATGATCGGCTATGAAAAGCCAACTAACATTTACTCCTGAGGTGCTGACTTGTTGCACCCTCGACAACTACTGTGATTATTATTATTTGACCCTGCTGGTCATTTATGAACATTTGCACATCTTGGCCATGTTCTGTTATAATCTCCACCCGGCACAGCCAGAAGAGGACTGGCCACCCCTCTTAGCCTGGTTCCTCTCTAGGTTTCTTCCTAGGTTTTGGCCTTTCTAGGGAGTTTTTCCTAGCCACCGTGCTTCTACACCTGCATTACTTGCTGTTTGGGGTTTTAGGCTGAGTTTCTGTACAGCACTTTGAGATATCAGCTGATGTAAGAAGGGCTATATAAATACATTTGATTTGATTTGATAATATTATGAAAGTGATAATGTTATGAAAGAGATAATATTATGAAGGAGACAATGCTATGAAAGAGATAATGCGATGAACGTGATAATGCTATGTGTCATTAAACACTGAGATTCTTTATCTCTGCATGTCAAAGCTGATGTTGTAAACTCCACATCTAGAGGCTCTATCAGACCCATCTTTATGTGATGTTAATGTTCTCATCAATGTTGTAATGTCTGTCTACATTGTGCATAATAACAGTAACAGTCCCACTTCCCTTCCAACCGTTTGATGTGTGAGGAGCAGAGATATGTTCAGCCAATCTCCTTATTCACTGTCCCTTATCTAATCACAGATCTAGTTTGGGAGTGGGAGTTTACTATCATGTTTGGTAGCAGCAGTAACATCAGCTAGAGGCTTGTTTATATGTTGTCTGGGTTCAACTCTGACCCCTCAACTCTGACCCCTCAGATCAGGACACGGCTGGTCCTCCGCCTTATCTCAACGGACCGCTGAAGGGCAGACCCTGTGTGTGTGTGTGTGTGTGTGTGTGTGTGTGTGTGTGTGTGTGTGTGTGTGTGTGTGTGTGTGTGTGTGTGTGTGTGTGTGTGTGTGTGTGTGTGTGTGTGTGTGTGTGTGTGTGTGTGTGTGTGTGTGTGTGTCTAACAGCAAAGCTGCTTTCGTAATAATCTCTGTGAGTAGAGAGGAGAGGAGGAGAATAGAAAGAAGAGGGAGAGAGGAGGAGGAGGAGAATAGGAAGAAGAGGGAGAGAGGAGGAGGAGGTTGGTTAGAGAGGAGAGAAGAGGAGGAGGAGGAGGAGGGTTAGACAGGGGAGGTTGAGGAGGCCCGGGGCAGATCCAGACAGTGATTATCTTGTTATCTTGTCAGAACATTGTCTGCTGTTATGTGTTATATTACTCCAGCAGTCAGAGGTAACTCACACAACGCTCTGTTGAAGCTCCACACAAACACAGACACAAGACGAGCATCTAATTCAGGCTATTCAGGGAATGGATGGTCTTGAAGAGAAACACTAGGCTTGATCGAGTGAGATGTTTTGTCTTATAGTAATGTAAACTCAGCAAAAGCAGAAATGTCCCTTTTTCAGGACCCTGTCTTTCAAAGATAATTCGAAAACATCAAAATAACTTCACAGATCTTCATCGTAAAGGGTTAAACACGGTTTCCCATGCGTTGAACGAACCATAAACAATTAATGAACACGCACCTGTGGAACGGTCGTTAAGACACTAACAGCTTACAGACGGTAGGCAATTAAGGTCACAGTTATGAAAACGTAGGACACTAAAGAGGCCTTTCTACTGACTCTGAAAAACACCAAAAGAAAGATGCCCAGTGTCCCTGCTCATCTGCGTGAACATGCCCTAGGCATGCTTCAAGGAGGCATGAGGACTGCAGATGTGGCCAGGGCAAAAAATTGCAATGTCCATACTGTGAGAAGCCTAAGACAGCGCTACAGGGAGACAGGACGGACAGCTGATCGTCCTCGCAGTGGCAGACCACGTGTAACAACACCTGCACAGGATCGGTACATCCGAACATCACTGCGGGACAGGTGCAGGAAGGCAACAACAACTGCCCGGGTTACACCAGGAACGCACAATCCCCCCATCAGTGCTCAGACTGTCCACAATAGGCTGAGAGAGGCTGGACTGAGGGCTTGTAGGCCTGTTATAAGGAAGGTCCTCACCAGACATCACCAGCAACAGCGTCGCCTATGGGCACAAACCCACCGTCGCTGGACCAGACAGGACTGGCAAAAAGTGCTCTTCACTGACGAGTCGCGGTTTTGTCTCACCAGGGGTGATGGTCGGATTCGCGTTTATTGTCAAAGGAATGAGCGTTACACTGAGGCCTGTACTCTGGAGCGGGATCGATTTGGAGGTGGAGGGTCTGGGGCGGTGTGTCACAGCATCATCGGACTGATCTTGTTGTCATTGCAGGCAATCTCAACACTGTGCTTTACAGGGATGACATCCTCCTCCCTCATGTGGTACCCTTCCTGCAGGCTCATCTTGACATGACCCCCCCGCATGACAATGCCACCAGCCATACTGCTTGTTCTGTGCGTGATTTCCTGCAAGACAGGAATGTCAGGGTTCTGCCATGGCTAGCGAAGAGCCCGGATCTCAATCCCATTGAGCAAGTCTGGGACCTGTTGGATCGGAGGGTGAGGGCTAGGGCCATTCCCCCCAGAAATGTCCTGGAACTTGCAGGTGCCTTGGTGGAAGAGTGGGGTAACATGTCACAGCAAGAACTGACAAATCTGGTGAAGTACATGAGGAGGAGATGCACTGCAGTTCTTAATGCAGCTGGTGGCCTGTCATCCCTTCACTCCCTCCTCTCTTATCTTCTCTTCCCCTGAATCTGCTGCTAAAGCCACTTTCTATCACTCTGATGTGACTTACTTGACTCTACTGAACTCTCCTGGACTCTACTGTGACTTACTATACTCTACTGGACTCTACAGTAGGCTCTTGGACTCTAATGTAGTCTTCTGGACTCTACTGAACTCTAGTGTATTCTATTGGACTATATTTTACTCTACTGTAGTCTCCTTGACTCTGCTGTAGTCTC
Source organism: Oncorhynchus masou masou (assembly GCF_036934945.1). Taxonomy (NCBI): domain Eukaryota; kingdom Metazoa; phylum Chordata; class Actinopteri; order Salmoniformes; family Salmonidae; genus Oncorhynchus; species Oncorhynchus masou. The sequence goes on from NW_027012168.1 coordinate 35,671, forward strand.
CTGGACTCTACTGTACTCTATTAGACTCTTTTGGACTCTACTGTACTCAATTAGACTCTATTGGACTCTACTGTAGTCTCCTGGACTCTACTGTACTCTATTAGACTCTTTTGGACTCTACTGTACTCAATTAGACTCTATTGGACTCTACTGCAGTCTCTTGGACTCTACTGTATTCTACTGTGTCCAACAGGACACTACTGTAATACTCAACTCTGCTGTACTACCAACCTGTACTGAACTCTACTGTGTCCTACTGGACTCTACTATGTCATACTTTACCCCACTGGACTCTACTGTGTCATACATAACTCTACTTTACTCTACTATACTCTACAGGACCTGACTGTACTTTGTGTCCTACTGGACTCTTCTGGACTCTACTGTGTCCTACATAATTGTACTGAACTCTACTGTGTCCTACTGCTATACTGGACTCTACTGTATCCTACTGTACTCTACGGGGCTCTACTGTGTCCTACTGTACTCTACTGGGCTCTACAGGACTCTACTGTGTTCTACTTAACTCTACTGATTTCTACTGCTTCCTAATGGACTCTACTGAACTCTACTGGACTCTACTGTGTCCTACTGGACTCTACTGAACTCTACTGTGTCCTACTGCACTCTCCTGGACTCTCCTGGACTCTACTGTGTCCTACTGGACTCTACTTGAACTCTACTGTGTCCTACTGAACTCTACTGAACTCTACTGGACTCTACTGTGTCCTACTGCACTCTCCTGGACTCTCCTGGACTCTACTGTGTCCTACTGGACTCTACTGGACTCTCCTGACTCTACTCTACTGAACTCTACTGTGTCCTACTGAACTCTACTGGACTCTACTGTGTCCTACTGAACTCCTGAAGCTATAGGCTTACTGTGTCCTAGGGCTGAACTTGAAGCTATAGGCTTGAACTTTACTGAACCCTACTGCATCCTAGGACTCTTTCTGAACTCTACTGAAGATATAGGCTTCTTTAGGGCTGAACCCAAGCTACAGGCTTCTTTAGAGCTGAACTCAAGCTATAGGCTTCTTTAGGGCTGAACCCAAGCTATAGGCTTCTTTAGGGCTGAACCCAAGCTATAGGCTTCTTTAGGGCTGAACCCAAGCTATAGGCTTCTTTAGGGCTGAACCCAAGCTATAGGCTTCTTTAGGGCTGAACCCAAGCTATAGGCTTCTTTAGGGCTGAACCCAAGCTATAGGCTTCTTTAGGGCTGAATGCAAGCTATAGGCTTCTTTAGGGCTGAACCCAAGCTATAGGCTTCTTTAGGGCTGAACGCAAGCTATAGGCTTCTTTAGGGCTGAACCAAAGCTATTGGCTTCTTTAGGGCTGAACCCAAGCTATATGCTTCTGTAGGGCTGAACCCAAGCTATAGGCTTCTTTAGAGCTGAACCCAAGAAATGGGCTTCTGTAGGGCTGAACCAAAGCTATAGGCTTCTTTAGGGCTGAACCCAAGCTATAGGCTTCTTTAGGGCTGAACCCAAGAAATAGGCTTCTGGAGGGCTGAACCCAAGAAATAGGCTTCTTTAGGGCTGAACCCAAGCTATGGGCTTCTTTAGGGCTGAACCCAAGCTATGGGCTTCTGTAGGGCTGAACCCAAGAAATAGGCTTCTGGAGGGCTGAACCCAAGAAATGGGCTTCTTTAGGGCTGAACCCAAGCTATGGGCTTCTTTAGGGCTGAACCCAAGCTATGGGCTTCTTTAGGGCTGAACCCAAGCTATGGGCTTCTTTAGGGCTGAACCCAAGCTATGGGCTTCTTTAGGGCTGAACCCAAGCTATGGGCTTCTTTAGGGCTGAACCCAAGCTATGGGCTTCTTTAGGGCTGAACCCAAGCTATGGGCTTCTGTTTTAGGGCATGAAGCAAAGCTATGGGCTTCTTTAGGGCTGAACCCAAGCTATAGGCTTCTTTAGGGCTGAACCCAAGAAATAGGCTTCTGGAGGGCTGAACCCAAGTTCTAGGCTTTTTAGAATGCTGAACCCTATGACTGGGCATTAGAATGTTTCATTTAGGCTATGACTGGGCTTCAAGAAATGGGACTGGGCTATAGAATGTTTCATTATAGGCTTCTTTGGGCATTAGAATGTTTCATTAAGCCAATGACTGGGCTTCAGAATGTTTCATTATAGCCTGTGAACTGGGCATTAGAATGTTTCATTATAGCCTATGACTGGGCTATAGAATGTTTCATTATAGCCTATGACTGGGCTTCAGAATGTTTCATTAAGCCTATGATGGGCTTCTATGACTGGGCTATAGAATGTTTCATTATAGCCTATGACTGGGCTTCAGAATGTTTCATTATAGCCTATGACTGGGCTTCAGAATGTTTCATTATAGCCTATGACTGGGCATTAGAATGTTTCATTATAGCCTATGACTGGGCATTAGAATGTTTCATTATAGCCTATGACTGGGCTTCAGAATGTTTCATTATAGCCTATGACTGGGCTTCAGAATGTTTCATTATAGCCTATGACTGTGCTTCAGAATGTTTCATTATAGCCTATGACTGGGCTTCAGAATGTTTCATTATAGCCTATGACTGGGCTTCAGAATGTTTCATTATGGGCCTATGACTGGGCATTAGAATGTTTCATTATAGCCTATGACTGGGCTTCAGAATGTTTCATTATAGCCTATGACTGGGCTTCAGAATGTTTCATTATAGCCTATGACTGGGCTTCAGAATGTTTCATTATAGCCTGTGACTGGGCTTCAGAATGTTTCATTATAGCCTATGACTGGGCTTCAGAATGTTTCATTATAGCCTATGACTGGGCATTAGAATGTTTCATTATAGCCTATGACTGGGCTTCAGAATGTTTCATTATAGCCTATGACTGGGCATTAGAATGTTTCATTATAGCCTATGACTGGGCTTCAGAATGTTTCATTATAGCCTATGACTGGGCATTAGAATGTTTCATTATAGCCTGTGACTGGGCTTCAGAATGTTTCATTATAGCCTATGACTGGGCTTCAGAATGTTTCATTATAGCCTATGACTGGGCTTCAGAATGTTTCATTATAGCCTATGACTGGGCTATAGAACGTTTTATTATAGCCTATGACTGGGCTTCAGAATGTTTCATTATAGCCTATGACTGGGCTATAGAATGTTTCATTATAGCCTGTGACTGGGCTTCAGAATGTTTCATTATAGCCTATGACTGGGCTTCAGAATGTTTCATTATAGACTATGACTGGGCTATAGAATGTTTCATTATAGCCTATGACTGGGCTATAGAATGTTTCATTATAGCCTATGACTGGGCTTTAGAATGTTTCATTATAGCCTATGACTGGGCTTCAGAATGTTTCATTATAGCCTATGACTGGGCTTCAGAATGTTTCATTATAGCCTATGACTGGGCTTCAGAATGTTTCATTATAGCCTATGACTGGGCTTCAGAATGTTTCATTATAGCCTATGACTGGGCATTAGAATGTTTCATTATAGCCTATGACTGGGCTTTAGAATGTTTCATTATAGCCTATGACTGGGCATTAGAATGTTTCATTATAGCCTATGACTGGGCTTTAGAATGTTTCATTATAGCCTATGACTGGGCTTCAGAATGTTTCATTATAGCCTATGACTGGGCTTAGAATGTTTCATTATAGCCTATGACTGGGCTTCAGAATGTTTCATTATAGCCTATGACTGGGCTTCAGAATGTTTCATTATAGCCTATGACTGGGCATTAGAATGTTTCATTATAGCCTATGACTGGGCTTCAGAATGTTTCATTATAGCCTATGACTGGGCATTAGAATGTTTCATTATAGCCTATGACTGGGCTTCAGAATGTTTCATTATAGCCTATGACTGGGCATTAGAATGTTTCATTATAGCCTATGACTGGGCTTCAGAATGTTTCATTATAGCCTATGACTGGGCTTCAGAATGTTTCATTATAGCCTATGACTGGGCTTCAGAATGTTTCATTATAGCCTATGACTGGGCTTAGAATGTTTCATTATAGCCTATGACTGGGCTTCAGAATGTTTCATTATAGCCTATGACTGGGCTTAGAATGTTTCATTATAGCCTATGACTGGGCTTCAGAATGTTTCATTATAGCCTATGACTGGGCTTCAGAATGTTTCATTATAGCCTATGACTGGGCTATAGAATGTTTCATTATAGCCTATGACTGGGCTTTAGAATGTTTCATTATAGCCTATGTCTGGGCTTCAGAATGTTTCATTATAGCCTATGACTGGGCTTCAGAATGTTTCATTATAGCCTATGACTGGGCTTCAGAATGTTTCATTATAGCCTATGACTGGGCTTTGGAATGTTTCATTATAGCCTATGACTGGGCTATAGAATGTTTCATTATAGCCTATGACTGTGCTTCAGAATGTTTCATTATAGCCTATGACTGGGCTTCAGAATGTTTCATTATAGCCTATGACTGGGCTTTAGAATGTTTCATTATAGCCTATGACTGGGCTTCAGAATGTTTCATTATAGCCTATGACTGGGCTTCAGAATGTTTCATTATAGCCTATGACTGGGCTTCAGAATGTTTCATTATAGCCTATGACTGGGCTTCAGAATGTTTCATTATAGCCTATGACTGGGCTTCAGAATGTTTCATTATAGCCTATGACTGGGCTTCAGAATGTTTCATTATAGCCTATGACTGGGCTTCAGAATGTTTCATTATAGCCTATGACTGGGCTTTAGAATGTTTCATTATAGCCTATGACTGGGCTTCAGAATGTTTCATTATAGCCTATGACTGGGCTTTAGAATGTTTCATTATAGCCTATGACTGGGCTTCAGAATGTTTCATTATAGCCTATGACTGTGCTTCAGAATGTTTCATTATAGCCTATGACTGGGCTTCAGAATGTTTCATTATAGCCTATGACTGGGCTTCAGAATGTTTCATTATAGCCTATGACTGGGCTTCAGAATGTTTCATTATAGCCTATGACTGGGCTTCAGAATGTTTCATTATAGCCTATGACTGTGCTTCAGAATGTTTCATTATAGCCTATGACTGGGCTTCAGAATGTTTCATTATAGCCTATGACTGGGCTTTTTTCAGTTTTATTTTACAATTTGTATCATGTTAAATATTAGCCACTGACTGGAGCCACCGAATGTACCCATTATAGCTATTACTGGACTACTGGAATGTTTCATTATAGTTCCTATGATTAGTGAGGATCAGAATGTTAGATTTATAGGATGACTGGGTCAGAATGTTTCATTATAGTCCATGATTAGTGAGGACCAGGTTTCATTTATAGCCTACTGACTGGTCAATGTTTCATTATAGGTCCATGATTAGTGGGATCAGAATGTTAGATTTATAGGACTGACTGTTTAATGTTTCATTATAGGTCCATGATTAGTGAGGACCAGGGTAGATTTATAGGACTACTGGTCAACCCCTATTATAGGTCCATGATTAGTGAGGATCAGGGTAGATTTATAGGACTACTGTTTAACCCCTATTATAGTTCCATGATTAGTGAGGATCAGGGTAGATTTATAGGACTATTATAGTTCCATGATTAGTGAGGATCAGGGTAGATTTATAGGACTATTATAGTTCCATGATTAGTGAGGACCAGGGTAGATTTATAGGACTACTGGTCAACCCCTACTATACACTTTTATTCACCTTCCAATATTTTGTGGATTGAATTTGAACATGACAACTCTCAGGATGATTCAAACCGCTGTATTTTACACTCATCAATATATTATGTGAGTAAAGGTTCTCCCAACCATTAATGATTCATACATACTTTCATAACCCAAAAATGCTCCTAAATAATCTAGAAATGCAGAGTAAAACTACCAAACAGAGATGGAAACTGATAGATGTCGTTGTTTCATTGATCCCTGTATTCTGAATCCATTCTGTTCTGTGTTTCATGTCCATCCCTATATTCTGAACCTGTTCTGTGTTTCAATAGCCTAAACTGTTCTGTCCATGTCCGTCCCTATATTCTGAACCGGTTCTGTCCATGTCCGTCCCTATATTCTGAACCGGTTCTGTCCATGTCCGTCCCTATATATTCTAAACCGTTTCATTATAGCCTATTCTGTCCATGTCCATTATATTCTGAACCGGTTCTGTCCATGTTTCCTATATTCTGAACCTGTTCTGTCCATGTCCATGTCCATCCCTATATTCTGAACCGGTTCTGTCCATGGGCTATATTCTGAACCGGTTCTGTCCATGTACGTCCCTATATTCTGAACCTGTTCTGTCCATGTTTCCCTATATTCTGAACCGGTTCTGTCCATGTCCGTCCCTATATTCTGAACCGGTTCTGTCCATGTGTCCCTATATTCTGAACCTGTTCTGTCTATGTACATCCCTATATTCTGAATGTTCTGTCTATTACATCCCTATGACTGGGCTTCTGAATGTTGTCCATTATATTCTGAACCTGTTCTGTCCATGTCCGTCCCTATATTCTAAACCGTTCTGTCCATGTCCGTCACCTATATTCTAAACCGTTCTGTCTATGTACGTCCCTATATTCTAAACCGTTCTGTCTATGTCCGTCCCTATATTCTGAACCCGTTCTGTCCGTCCCTATATTCTGAACCCATTCTGTCCATGTCCATCCCTATATTCTGAACCCATTCTGTCCATGTACGTCCCTATATTCTGAACCGGTTCTGTCCATGTACGTCCCTATATTCTGAACCTGTTCTGTCCATGTCCGTCCCTATATTCTGAACCGGTTCTGGCCATGTCCGTCCCTATATTCTGAACCGGTTCTGTCCTTGTACGTCTGTCTCTCCATGTACGTCTGAATACCAACTAGTGAGAAGTTCACACTCACCTTCATAAGGTCAGTCTGAATACCAACTAGTGAGAAGTTCACACACACCTTCATAAGGTCAGTCTGAATACCAACTAGTGAGAAGTTCACACACACCTTCATAAGGTCAGTCTGAATACCAACTCGTGAGAAGTTCACACACACCTTCATAAGGTCAGTCTGAATACCAACTGGTGCCAAGTGTGTCTCCATGTACGTCTCTCTCCATGTACGTCTGCCAAGTGTGTAGGAAAGGCCTCACAGTCAGAATCGGTCCCCATGTGTGGAATGCCGTTCACCTATTTAACTAATCGCCTTTAAGCACGGCACAATACTGCACATTCCTCACGTTGTTTAACCTGTGGGCTCACTGTTGCAATTATCAGCTTTCCTCTCTCTCAACCAATGGGCCTTCTCTCAACCAATGGGTCTTCTCTCTCTTAGCCAATGGGCCTTCTCTCTCTTAACCAATGGGTCTTCTCTCTCTTAGCCAATGGGCCTTCTCTCTCTTAACCAATGGGCCTTCTCTCTCTTAACCAATGGGCCTTCTCTCTCTTAACCAATGGGCATTCTCTCTCTTAACCAATAGGCTTTCTCTCTCTCAACCAATGGGGCTTCTCTCTCAACCAATGGGCCTTCTCTCTCAACCAATGGGCGTTAATGTTGTGATGTATTGATATTTTAATTTATTCTCGTTCTCTCACCTGCTGTTTTTCTCCACCACCTTCCCACAACCACCAGCTATAACAACCTTAAACAACCTCTTAGAACTACCCATCCTGGATCCGGTATATTTGTCATCAGCAACGCTGAATAGCATAGTGCATCAGTCAAAAAATATTACTAGAAAATATTCATATTAATGAAATCACAAGTGAAATATAGCGAAACACAGCTTAGCCTTTTGTTAATCACCCTGTCGTCTCAGATTTTAAAATTATGCTTTACAGCGAAAGCAATGACAAGCGTTTGTGTAAGTTTATCGATAGCCTAGCATAGCATTATATACAGTGCCTTGCGAAAGCCTTGAACTTTGCGACCTTTTGCCCAATTTTTCAGTTCTTGATTTGTTAAAAAAGTTTGAAATATCCAATAAATGTCGTTCCACTTCATGATTGTGTCCCACTTGTTGTTGATTCGTCACAAAAAAAATACAGTTTTATATCTTTATGTTTGAAGCCTGAAATGTGGCAAAAGCTCGCAAAGTTCAAGGGGGGCGAATACTTTCGCAAGGCACTGTACACTTAGCATCAGGAAGCTTGGTCACAAAAATCAGAAAAGCAACCAAATTAACCTTTGATGATCTTCGCATGTTTTCACTCACGAGACTCCCAGTTAGACAGCAAATGTTCCTTTTGTTCCATAAAGATGTTTTTATATCCAAATGCCTCCGTTAGTTTGGTAAAATATGCCCAGGAATCCACCGGAAATAGCGGTCACGACAACGCAGACAAAAATTCCAAATTATATCCATAATGTCGACAGAAACATGGCAAACGTTTTTATAATCAAACCTCAAGGTGTTTTTCAAGTATCTATTTGATAATATATCAACCGGGCCAGTTGGCTTTTCACTAGGACCGGGAGGAACAATGGCCGACTCTCTCTTTTGCTCAAAAATCACTCTGAGAGCCCCCACCTGACCACTTACGTAATGTGGTCGTTCACGTTCATTCTTCAAAATAAAGGCCTTAAACTATGTCTAAAGGCTGTAGACACCTCAGGGAAGCCATAGAAAAATGAATCTGGTTGATATCCCTTTCAATGGGCAATAGGGATGCATAGAAAGACAGGGGTTTCAAAATAAGAGTCACTTCCTGATTGGATTAATCTCAGGCTTTCGCCTGCAATATCAGTTCTGTTATACTCACTGACAATATTTTTACAGTTTTGGAAACTTTAGAGTGTTTTCTATCCTAAGCTGTTAATTATATGCATATTCTAGCATCTGTTCCTGAGAAGTAGGCCGTTTACTTTGGGAACGTTATTTTTCCAAAAAGAAAAATAGTGCCTCCTAGCTCCAAGAGGTTTTAAGGCCTGCCAGCATAGGTGTACCTGTGATCACATCATCTGGCTCTGAGGACCTTCCGTTGGAGGGGGGGTCCAGCATAGGTGTACCTGTCATCACATCATCTGGCTCTGAGGACCTTCCGTTGGAGGGGGGAGGGAGGGGGTCCAGCATAGGTGTACCTGTCATCACATCATCTGGCTCTGAGGACCTTCCGTTGGAGGGGGATCCCTGGGGGTGGGTCCAGCATAGGTGTACCTGTCATCACATCATCTGGCTCTGAGGACCTTCCGTTGGAGGGGGGAGGGGGTGGGTCCAGCATAGGTGTACCTGTCATCACATCATCTGGCTCTGAGGACCTTCCGTTGGAGGGGGGAGGGGGTGGGTCCAGCATAGGTGTACCTGTCATCACATCATCTGGCTCTGAGGACCTTCCGTTGGAGTGGGGGGGTCCAGCATAGGTGTACCTGTCATCACATCATCTGGCTCTGAGGACCTTCCGTTGGACCTTCCGTTGGGGGGGGGGTCCAGCATGGGTGTACCTGTCATCACATCATCTGGCTCTGAGGACCTTCCGTTGGAGGAGGGGGGGGGTCCAGCATAGGTGTACCTGTCATCACATCATCTGGTCTGAGGACCTTCCATTGGAGGGGGTCCAGCATAGGTGTACCTGTCATCACATCATCTGGCTCTGAGGACCTTCCGTTGGAGGGGGGTCCAGCATAGGTGTACCTGTCATCACATCATCTGGCTCTGAGGACCTTCCGTTGGAGGAGGGGGGTCCAGCATAGGTGTACCTGTCATCACATCATCTGGCTCTGAGGACCTTCCGTTGGAGGGGGTCCAGCATAGGTGTACCTGTCATCACATCATCTGGCTCTGAGGACCTTCCGTTGGATACCAGCATAGGTGTACCTGTCATCACATCATCTGGCTCTGAGGACCTTCCGTTGGAGGAGGAAGGGGGGGGTCCAGCATAGGTGTACCTGTCATCACATCATCTGGCTATGAGGACCTTCCGTTGGAGGGGGGGGGGTCCAGCATAGGTATACCTGTCATCACATCATCTGGCTCTGAGGACCTTCCGTTGGAGGCGAGGCAATTCCCCAAACGATCTCGTAAAATGTTCTATTGCATTCCGCCTTTGTTGTTCATTCAGCTAAGCCTGCCTGTACTGGACTGAACTTTACTCTACTGTAGTTGAACACAATCACCATCCCTACAGTCAGTCTATCTACACTACAGAGAAACATTGTCCATATCGTTTACTCTACTGTAGTAGAACACAATCACCATCCCTACAGTCAGTCAATCTACACTACAGAGATACATTGTCCATATCGTTAACTCTACTGTAGTAGAACACAATCACCATCCCTACAGTCAGTCAATCTACACTACAGAGATACATTGTCCATATCGTTAACTCTACTGAAGTAGAACACAATCACCATCCCTACAGTCAGTCTATCAGTCTATCTACACAAAAGAGATTATTATATAGATATAATGTCCATATCTACACTACAGATATAATGTCCATATCAACACTACAGATATTATGTACATACCAACACTATAGATATAATGTCCATATCTACACTATAGATATAATTATATAGATATAATGTCCATATCTACACTACAGATATAATGTACATACCAACACTACAGATATAATGTCCATATCTACACTATAGATATAATTATATAGATATAATGTACATATCTACACTACAGATATAATGTACATACCAACACTACAGATATAATGTCCATATCTACACTATAGATATAATGTCCATATCTACACTACAGAGATTATTATATAGATATAATGTCCATATCTACACTATAGATATAATGTCCATATCAACACTACAGATATTATGTACATACCAACACTATAGATATAATGTCCATATCTACACTATAGATATAATTATATAGATATAATGTCCATATCTACACTACAGATATAATGTACATACCAACACTACAGATATAATGTCCATATCTACACTATAGATATAATGTCCATATCTACACTACAGAGATTATTATATAGATATAATGTCCATATCTACACTACAGATATAATGTCCATATCTACACTATAGATATAATGTCCATATCTACACTATAGATATAATGTCCATATCTACACTACAGATATAATGTCCATATCAACACTACAGATATAATGTCCATATCTACACTACAGATATAATGTCCATATCTACACTACAGATATAATGTCCATATCTACACTACAGATATAATGTCCATATCTACACTATAGATATAATGTCCATATCTACACTACAGATATAATGTCCATATCAACACTATAGATATAATGTCCATATCTACACTACAGAGATTATTATAGAGATATTATGTCCATATCTACACTATAGATATAATGTCCATATCTACAATATAGATATAATGTCCATATCTACAATATAGATATAATGTCCATATCTACACTATAGATATAATGTCCATATCTACACTACAGAGATTATTATATAGATATAATGTCCATATCTACACTACAGAGATTATTATATAGATATAATGTCCATATCAACACTATAGATATAATGTCCATATCAACACTACAGATATAATGTCCATATCTACAATATAGATATAATGTCCATATCTACACTACAGAGATTATTATATAGATATAATGTCCATATCTACACTATAGATATAATGTCCATATCTACACTACAGATATAATGTCCATATCAACACTATAGATATAATGTCCATATCTACACTACAGAGATTATTATATAGATATAATGTCCATACCTACACTACAGAGATTATTATATAGATATAATGTCCATACCTACACTACAGAGAGTATTATATAGATATAATGTCCATATCTACACTACAGATATAATGTACATATCTACACTATAGATATAATGTCCATATCTACACTACAGATATAATGTCCATATCTACACTACAGATATTATTATATAGATATAATGTCCATATCTACACTATAGATATAATGTCCATATCAACACTACAGATATTATGTACATACCAACACTATAGATATAATGTCCATATCTACACTACAGATATAATGTACATACCAACACTACAGATATAATGTCCATATCTACACTATAGATATAATGTCCATATCTACACTACAGAGATTATTATATAGATATAATGTCCATATCTACACTACAGATATAATGTCCATATCTACACTATAGATATAATGTCCATATCTACACTACAGAGATTATTATATAGATATAATGTCCATATCTACACTACAGAGATTATTATATAGATATAATGTCCATATCAACACTATAGATATAATGTCCATATCAACACTATAGATATAATGTCCATATCTACAATATAGATATAATGTCCATATCTACACTACAGAGATTATTATATAGATATAATGTCCATATCTACACTATAGATATAATGTCCATATCTACACTACAGATATAATGTCCATATATACACTATAGATATAATGTCCATATCTACACTACAGAGATTATTATATAGATATAATGTCCATACCTACACTACAGAGATTATTATATAGATATAATGTCCATATCTACACTACAGATATAATGTCCATATCTACACTATAGATATAATGTCCATATCTACACTATAGATATAATGTCCATATCTACACTACAGATATAATGTACATATCTACACTATAGATATAATGTCCATATCTACACTACAGAGATTATTATATAGATATAATGTCCATACCTACACTACAGAGATTATTATATAGATATAATGTCCATATCTACACTACAGATATAATGTCCATATCTACACTATAGATATAATGTCCATATCTACACTATAGATATAATGTCCATATCTACACTACAGATATAATGTACATATCTACACTATAGATATAATGTCCATATCTACACTACAGATATAATGTCAATATCTACACTATAGATATAATGTCCATATCTACACTACAGATATAATGTACATATCTACACTATAGATATAATGTCCATATCTACACTACAGAGAGTATTATATAGATATAATGTCCATATCTACACTATAGATATAATGTCCATATCTACACTACAGAGATTATTATATAGATATAATGTCCATATCTACACTACAGATATAATGTACATATCTACACTACAGATATAATGTACATATCTACACTATAGATATAATGTCCATATCTACACTACAAAGATTATTATATAGATACAATGTCCATATATACACTACAGATATAATGTCCATATCTACACTACAGATATAATGTACATATCTACACTACAGATATAATGTACATATCTACACTATAGATATAATGTCCATATCTACACTACAAAGATTATTATATAGATACAATGTACATATCTACACTACAGATATAATGTCCATATCTACACTATAGATATAATGTCCATATCTACACTACAGATATAATGTCCATATCAACACTATAGATATAATGTCCATATCTACACTACAGATATAATGTCCATATCTACACTACAGATATAATGTCCATATCTACACTACATATATAATGTCCATATCAACACTACAGATATAATGTCCATATCTACACTACAGATATAATGTCCATATCTACACTATAGATATAATGTCCATATCTACACTACAGATATAATGTCCATATCTACACTATAGATATAATGTCCATATCTACACTACAGATATAATGTCCATATCTACACTACAGATATTATTATATAGATACAATGTACATATCTACACTACAGATATAATGTCCATATCTACACTACAGATATAATGTCCATATCTACACTACAGATATAATGTCCATATCAACACTACAGATATAATGTACATATCTACACTACAGATATAATGTCCATATCTACACTACAGATATAATGTCCATATCTACACTACAGATATAATGTCCATATCAACACTACAGATATAATGTCCATATCTACACTACAGATATAATGTCCATATCTACACTATAGATATAATGTCCATATCTACACTACAGATATAATGTCCATATCTACACTACAGATATTATTATATAGATATAATGTCCATATCAACACTATAGATATAATGTCCATATCAACACTACAGATATAATGTCCATATCTACAATATAGATATAATGTCCATATCTACACTACAGAGATTATTATATAGATATAATGTCCATATCTACACTATAGATATAATGTCCATATCTACACTACAGATATAATGTCCATATCAACACTATAGATATAATGTCCATATCTACACTACAGAGATTATTATATAGATATAATGTCCATACCTACACTACAGAGATTATTATATAGATATAATGTCCATATCTACACTACAGAGAGTATTATATAGATATAATGTCCATATCTACACTATAGATATAATGTCCATATCTACACTACAGAGATTATTATATAGATATAATGTCCATATCTACACTACAGATATAATGTACATATCTACACTACAGATATAATGTACATATCTACACTATAGATATAATGTCCATATCTACACTACAAAGATTATTATATAGATACAATGTCCATATCTACACTACAGATATAATGTCCATATCTACACTACAGATATAATGTCCATATCTACACTACAGATATAATGTCCATATCTACACTACAGATATAATGTCCATATCAACACTACAGATATAATGTACATATCTACACTACAGATATAATGTCCATATCTACACTACAGATATAATGTCCATATCTACACTACAGATATAATGTCCATATCAACACTACAGATATAATGTCCATATCTACACTACAGATATAATGTCCATATCTACACTATAGATATAATGTCCATATCTACACTACAGATATAATGTCCATATCTACACTACATATATTATTATATAGATATAATGTCCATATCAACACTATAGATATAATGTCCATATCAACACTACAGATATAATGTCCATATCTACAATATAGATATAATGTCCATATCTACACTACAGAGATTATTATATAGATATAATGTCCATATCTACACTATAGATATAATGTCCATATCTACACTACAGATATAATGTCCATATCAACACTATAGATATAATGTCCATATCTACACTACAGAGATTATTATATAGATATAATGTCCATACCTACACTACAGAGATATGTCCATATTATATAGATATAATGTCCATATCTACACTACAGAGAGTATTATATAGATATAATGTCCATATCTACACTATAGATATAATGTCCATATCTACACTACAGAGATTATTATATAGATATAATGTCCATATCTACACTACAGATATAATGTACATATCTACACTACAGATATAATGTACATATCTACACTATAGATATAATGTCCATATCTACACTACAAAGATTATTATATAGATACAATGTCCATATCTACACTACAGATATAATGTCCATATCTACACTACAGATATAATGTACATATCTACACTACAGATATAATGTACATATCTACACTACAGATATAATGTCCATATCAACACTATAGATATAATGTCCATATCTACACTACAGATATAATGTCCATATCTACACTACAGATATAATGTCCATATCTACACTACAGATATAATGTCCATATCAACACTACAGATATAATGTCCATATCTACACTACAGATATAATGTCCATATCTACACTACTGATGTTATTATATAGATATAATGTCCATATCTACACTATAGATATAATGTCCATATCTACACTACAGATATAATGTCCATATCTACACTATAGATATAAGGTCCATATCTACACTACAGATATAATGTCCATATCTACACTACAGATATAATGTCCATATCTACACTATAGATATAATGTCCATATCTACACTATAGATATTATTATATAGATATAATGTCCATATCTACACTATAGATATTATTATATAGATATAATGTCCATATCTACACTATAGATATAATGTCCATATCTACACTACAAAGATTATTATATAGATACAATGTCCATATCTACACTATAGATATAATGTCCATATCTACACTACAGATATAATGTACATATCTACACTACAGATATAATGTCCATATCTACACTACAGATATAATGTCCATATCAACACTACAGATATAATGTACATATCTACACTACAGATATAATGTCCATATCTACACTACAGATATAATGTCCATATCTACACTATAGATATAATGTCCATATCTACACTACAGATATAATGTCCATATCTACACTACAGATATTATTATATAGATATAATGTCCATATCAACACTATAGATATAATGTCCATATCAACACTACAGATATAATGTCCATATCTACAATATAGATATAATGTCCATATCTACACTACAGAGATTATTATATAGATATAATGTCCATATCTACACTATAGATATAATGTCCATATCTACACTACAGATATAATGTCCATATCAACACTATAGATATAATGTCCATATCTACACTACAGAGATTATTATATAGATATAATGTCCATACCTACACTACAGAGATTATTATATAGATATAATGTCCATATCTACACTACAGAGAGTATTATATAGATATAATGTCCATATCTACACTATAGATATAATGTCCATATCTACACTACAGAGATTATTATATAGATATAATGTCCATATCTACACTACAGATATAATGTACATATCTACACTACAGATATAATGTACATATCTACACTATAGATATAATGTCCATATCTACACTACAAAGATTATTATATAGATACAATGTCCATATCTACACTACAGATATAATGTCCATATCTACACTACAGATATAATGTCCATATCTACACTACAGATATAATGTACATATCTACACTATAGATATAATGTCCATATCTACACTACAGATATAATGTACATATCTACACTACAGATATAATGTACATATCTACACTACAGATATAATGTCCATATCTACACTATAGATATAATGTCCATATCTACACTACAGATATAATGTCCATATCAACACTATAGATATAATGTCCATATCTACACTACAGATATAATGTCCATATCTACACTACAGATATAATGTCCATATCTACACTACAGATATAATGTCCATATCAACACTACAGATATAATGTCCATATCTACACTACAGATATAATGTCCATATCTACACTACTGATGTTATTATATAGATATAATGTCCATATCTACACTATAGATATAATGTCCATATCTACACTACAGATATAATGTCCATATCTACACTATAGATATAAGGTCCATATCTACACTACAGATATAATGTCCATATCTACACTACAGATATAATGTCCATATCTACACTATAGATATAATGTCCATATCTACACTACAAAGATTATTATATAGATACAATGTCCATATCTACACTATAGATATAATGTCCATATCTACACTATAGATATAATGTCCATATCTACACTACAGATATAATGTCCATATCTACACTATAGATATAATGTCCATATCTACACTACAGATATAATGTCCATATCTACACTATAGATATAATGTACATATCTACACTATAGATATAATGTCCATATCTACACTACAGATATAATGTCCATATCTACACTACAGATATAATGTCCATATCTACACTACAGAGATTATTATATAGATATAATGTCCATATCTACACTATAGATATAATGTCCATATCTACACTACAGAGAATATTATATAGATACAATGTCCATATCTACACTACAGATATAATGTACATATCAACACTACAGATATAATGTCCATATCTACACTATAGATATAATGTCCATATCTACACTACAGAGATTATTATATAGATATAATGTCCATATCTACACTATAGATATTATTATATAGATATAATGTCCATATCTACACTATAGATATTATTATATAGATATAATGTCCATATCTACACTACAAAGATTATTATATAGATACAATGTCCATATCTACACTACAGATATAATGTCCATATCTACACTACAGATATAATGTCCATATCTACACTACAGATATAATGTACATATCTACACTACAGATATAATGTCCATATCTACACTACAGATATAATGTCCATATCTACACTATAGATATAATGTACATATCTACACTACAGATGTTCTTCTACAGATATAATCACTACGTCAGCCTCCTTATGTCCTCACTGTGATTGTTCTCTGTTCTGGGGCGTCATGTGATGAGGCAGCATAAATGTGGTCATTCACCTTCAGACCACATGATGTTTCCCTGCTCTGCTCTGTTCTGCACCTCAGGACACACAAACACACTGACACCCACAGCAGTATGAGGGTATAACTGTGTCCCTATATGGTCCAATATGTAGAGACATGTTTCTGTGGAGTCTCTAGATGTCCAGAAGTATGTCCACATGGTCCTATTAGTGTGTAAACCCTTGTGACTGAGCCTTGGCCAGGTATGCCCACAACAATAGCCTGGTTCTGGTGCCAAGCTGGTTCTGCTCTCTTGCCCAATACACATGGAACAGTCATGTTTGACTTTACAGTGACATTAGTGATGTTGAAAGCCATGGAGTTGGCAAGATCAAGAGCAGATCTGGGACCAGGCTAGTCAGTCTACTGCTGCAATACAAACAGATCTGGGACCAGGCCAGTCAGTCTACTGCTGCAATACAAACATATCTGGGACCAGGCCAGTCAGTCTACTGCTGCAATACAAACAGATCTGGGACCAGGCCAGTCAGTCTACTGCTGCAATACAAACATATCTGGGACCAGGCCAGTCAGTCTACTGCTGCAATACAAACAGATCTGGGACCAGGCCAGTCAGTCTACTGCTGCAATACTAATAAAGTTATTGGTGTAAACTTCACAGAGAGCTTATCGTTCATGGTTTCTGGTACAGTAGGTCACATGAGCTGTGTTTGACACACATACCACCCTCTCTTCAAAGTTCCCCTCCTGTCACATAGTTTGGTAAATTGAATTCCATTTTGCCATTTGAAGATAAGTTAGGGCTCGATCCAATCAGATCGCGGCCAACATCCGCATTGGGGTTGTTTTGATGGTCTCTGAGGTGGAGGAAACTGCTTTAGACCTGTCAAATACACAAGTGGCTCCCAGCTTTATACCTAAAGCATCCTTACTGACTGACTCCATTGTCCCCATGGGGACATGTTGTTGCAGTGTCATGTACATGTTTAATGTTTAAATACAAAAAAAAATTGACAATACAACTTTCATAACAGTTACATACTAATAAAAACATTTTTTTAAAGACGAGCCTGCTGGCCTTACTCAGTCGATAGGAACATTAGCCTGCTGGCCTTACTGAGTCTATAGGAACATTAGCCTGCTGGCCTTACTGAGTCTATAGGAACATTAGCCTGCTGGTCTTACTGAGTCTATAGGAACATTAGCCTGCTGGCCTTACTGAGTCTATAGGAACATTAGCCTGCTGGTCTTACTGAGTCTATAGGAACATTAGCCTGCTGGCCTTACTGAGTCTATAGGAACATTAGCCTGCTGGCCTTACTGAGTCTATAGGAACATTAGCCTGCTGGCCTTACTGAGTCTATAGGAACATTAGCCTGCTGGTCTTACTGAGTCTATAGGAACATTAGCCTGCTGGCCTTACTGAGTCTATAGGAACATTAGCCTGCTGGCCTTACTGAGTCAATAGGAACATTAGCCTGCTGGTCTTACTGAGTCTATAGGAACATTAGCCTGCTGGCCTTACTGAGTCGATAGGAACATTAGCCTGCTGGCCTTACTGAGTCGATAGGAACATTAGCCTGCTGGCCTTACTGAGCTTTAGGAACATTAGCCTGCTGGCCTTACTGAGTCTATAGGAACATTAGCCTGCTGGCCTTACTGGGTCTATAGGAACATTAGCCTGCTGGCCTTACTGAGTCTATAGGAACATTAGCCTGCTGGCCTTACTGAGTCTATAGGAACATTAGCCTGCTGGCCTTACTGAGTCTATAGGAACATTAGCCTGCTGGTCTTACTGAGTCTATAGGAACATTAGCCTGCTGGCCTTACTGAGTCGATAGGAACATTAGCCTGCTGGTCTTACTGAGTCTATAGGAACATTAGCCTGCTGGCCTTACTGAGTCGATAGGAACATTAGCCTGCTGGCCTTACTGAGTCTATAGGAACATTAGCCTGCTGGTCTTACTGAGTCTATAGGAACATTAGCCTGCTGGCCTTACTGGGTCTATAGGAACATTAGCCTGCTGGCCTTACTGAGTCTATAGGAACATTAGCCTGCTGGTCTTACTGAGTCTATAGGAACATTAGCCTGCTGGCCTTACTGAGTCTATAGGAACATTAGCCTGCTGGCCTTACTGAGTCTATAGGAACATTAGCCTGCTGGCCTTACTGAGTCTATAGGAACATTAGCCTGCTGGCCTTACTGAGTCTATAGGAAGATTAGCCTGCTGGCCTTACTGAGTCGATAGGAACATTAGCCTGCTGGCCTTACTGAGTCTATAGGAACATTAGCCTGCAGGCCTTACTGAGTCGATAGGAACATTAGCCTGCTGGCCTTACTGAGTCTATAGGAACATTAGCCTGCTGGCCTTACTGAGTCTATAGGAAGATTAGCCTGCTGGCCTTACTGAGTCTATAGGAACATTAGCCTGCTGGCCTTACTGAGTCAATAGGAACATTAGCCTGCTGGCCTTACTGAGTCTATAGGAAGATTAGCCCGAGCTATATAGGAGGGATATCACACCTGGCACAAATTATTGTCTAGTTGTGCTTTTCCTGCTGAGGGGTGTCCTATACCTGCACCCAGAGGGGAGTAGTTCAAAGTCCGGATACAGAGGGTGGCTTGGGTCTAAAATTATTTTGTGAGCCTTGCTGAGGGCCCTGACCTGAAAGATCTCATCCAGGCCTGACTGTTTGACTCCCAGTACCTTGCTGAGGGCCCTGACCTTAAAGATCTCATCCAGGCCTGACTGTTTAACTCCAAGTACCTTGGGGAGGGACCTGACCTTAAAGATCTCATCCAGGCCTGACTGTTTGACTCCAAGTACCTTGGGGAGGGCCCTGACCTTAAAGATCTCATCCAGGCCTGTCTGTTTGACTCCAAGTACCTTGGGGAGGGCCCTGACCTTAAAGATCTCATCCAGGCCTGACTGTTTGACTCCCAGTACCTTGGGGAGGGCCCTGACCTTAAAGATCTCATCCAGGCCTGACTGTTTGACTCCAAGTACCTTGGGGAGGGCCCTGACCTTAAAGGTCTCATCCAGGCCTGTCTGTCTGACTCCTAGTACCTTGGGGAGGGCCCTGACCTTAAAGATCTCATCCAGGCCTGACTGTTTGACTCCAAGTACCTTGGGGAGGGCCCTGACCTTAAAGATCTCATCCAGGCCTGACTGTTTGACTCCAAGTACCTTGGGGAGGGCCCTGACCTTAAAGATCTCATCCAGGCCTGTCTGTTGGATTCCCAATACCTTGGGGAGGGCCATGACCTGAAAGATCTCATCCAGGCCTGTCTGTTTGACAGTGGAATTGCCAAACCAACAAACAATACAAAAAGTTAAAATACTCTCAATGAAAGATTTGTAAAACACCATCAGTATAGTAGTCTACATTAAAATATTCCAGCTTTTTGAGAAAGTACAGTCTCTGTTGGCTCTTTTTGTAGATCAGGTCTGTACATTTACTCCACTGAAGCTTATTGTCCAAGAGGACAGGCAGGTATTTGTATTCCTCTACAATCTCTGTTCTGACCTCTGATAGATGTTGCAGAGGCAGGTGTTGTACACTTCCTGAGGTCTATGCACATCTCTTTGGTCTTGTTGGTATTGAGGACCAAGTGTGATTCCTATACAAAGTCATCTAGGACCGGGTCATGATGTTCCTTGTCATCATGCAACAGGCTGATCAAGGCAGTGTCATCAGCTAACTTAATGAGGTGTCGGTCAGGATGGGAACGAGTACAACTATTAGTGTACAAGATGTACAGGAGTGGAGACAAAACACATCCCTGAGGAGAGACTGTGTTGGTGGTGGAGTGGACACAAAACACATCCCTGAGTAGAGACTGTGTTGGTGGTGGAGTGGGGACACAACACATCCCTGAGGAGAGACTGTGTTGGTGGTGGAGTGGAGACAAAACACATCCCTGAGGAGAGACTGTGTTGGTGGTGGAGTGGAGACAAAACACATCCCTGAGGAGAGACTGTGTTGGTGGTGGAGTGGAGACAAAACACATCCCTGAGGAGAGACTGTGTTGGTGGTGGAGTGGAGACAGACACATTCCTTAGGAGAGACTGTGGTGGAGTGGAGACAAAACACATCCCTGAGGAGAGACTGTGTTGGTGGTGGAGTGGGGACACAACACATCCCTGAGGAGAGACTGTGTTGGTGGTGGAGTGGAGACAAAACACATCCCTGTGTTGGTGGTGGAGTGGAGACAAAACACATCCCCGAGGAGAGACTGTGTTGGTGGTGGAGTGGAGACAAAACACATCCCTGTGTTGGTGGTGGAGTGGAGACAAAACACATCCCCGAGGAGAGACTGTGTTGGTGGTGGAGTGGAGACAAAACACATCCCTGTGTTGGTGGTGGAGTGGAGACAAAACACATCCCTGTGTTGGTGGTGGAGTGGAGACACAACACATCCCTGAGCAGAGACTGTGTTGGTGGTGGAGTGGAGACAAAACACATCCCTGAGGAGAGGCTGTGTTGGTGGTGGAGTGGAGACAAAACACATCCCTGAGGAGAGACTGTGTTGGTGGTGGAGTGGAGACAAAACACATCCCTGAGGAGAGACTGTGTTGGTGGTGGAGTGGAGACAAAACACATCCCTGAGGAGAACCTGTGTTGGTGGTGGAGTTGAGACAAAACACATCCCTGAGGAGAGACTGTGTTGGTGGTGGAGTGGAGACACAACACATCCCTGAGGAGAACCTGTGTTGATGGTGGAGTGGAGACAAAACACATCCCTGAGGAGAACCTGTGTTGGTGGTGGAGTTGAGACAAAACACATCCCTGAGGAGAGACTGTGTTGGTGGTGGAGTGGAGACAAAACACATCCCTGAGGAGAACCTGTGTTGGTGGTGGAGTTGAGACAAAACACATCCCTGAGGAGAGACTGTGTTGGTGGTGGAGTGGAGACAAAACACATCCCTGAGGAGAGACTGTGTTGGTGGTGGAGTGGAGACAAAACACATTCCTGAGGAGAGACTGTGTTGGTGGTGGAGTGGGGACAAACACATCCCTGAGGAGAGACTGTGTTGGTGGTGGAGTGGAGACAAAAACACATCCCTGTGGAGAGCCTGTGGTATTGTCGACACATGGGGACCTAAAGCAGACATTGCCATTGAATGTCCTCTCAGAAATCCCATGCAGCCTTGTTTTCAAGTGCAACACTGGAATGTGATGTAATCTACACCTCCATTAGGATGATATACATCCTCATTATTACATCAGAATGTGATGTAATCTACACCTCCATTAGGATGATATACATCCTCATTATTACATCAGAATGTGATGTAATCTACACCTCCATTAGGATGATAGACGTCCTCATTATTACATCAGAATGTGATGTAATCTACACCTCCATTAGGATGATAGACATCCTCATTATTACATCAGAATGTGATGTAATCTACACCTCCATTAGGATGATAGACGTCCTCATTATTACATCAGAATGTGATGTAATCTACACCTCCATTAGGATGATATACATCCTCATTATTACATCAGAATGTGATGTAATCTACACCTCCATTAGGATGATAGACGTCCTCATTATTACATCAGAATGTGATGTAATCTACACCTCCATTAGGATGATAGACGTCCTCATTATTACATCAGAATGTGATGTAATCTACACCTCCATTAGGATGATAGACGTCCTCATTATTACATCAGAATGTGATGTAATCTACACCTCCATTAGGATGATAGATGTCCTCATTATTACATCAGAATGTGATGTAATCTACACCTCCATTAGGATGATAGACATCCTCATCATTACATCAGAATGTGATGTAATCTACACCTCCATTAGGATGATAGACATCCTCATTATTACATCAGAATGTGATGTAATCTACACCTCCATTAGGATGATAGACATCCTCATTATTACATCAGAATGTGATGTAATCTACACCTCCATTAGGATGATAGACGTCCTCATTATTACATCAGAATGTGATGTAATCTACACCTCCATTAGGATGATAGACGTCCTCATTATTACATCAGAATGTGATGTAATCTACACCTCCATTAGGATGATAGACATCCTCATTATTACATCAGAATGTGATGTAATCTACACCTCCATTAGGATGATAGACATCCTCATCATTACATCAGAATGTGATGTAATCTACACCTCCACCACCTCAGAAACCTGGCCGGGTGGTGCCAGAATAACAACCTATCCCTCAACGTAACCAAGACTAAGGAGATGATTGTGGACTACAGGAAAAGGAGGACCGAGCACGTCCCCATTCTCATCGACGGGGCTGTAGTGGAGCAGGTCGAGAGCTTCAATTTCCTTGGTATCACATCAACAACAAACTAGAACGGTCCAAACACACCAATACAGTCGTGAAGAGGGCACGACAAAGCCTATTCCCCCTCAGGAAACTAAAAAGATTTGGCATGGGTCCTGAGATCCTCAAAAGGATCTACAGCTGCAACATCGAGAGCATCCTGAATGGTTGCATCACTGCCTGGTACGGCAATTGCTCGGTGTCCGACCGCATGGCACTTCAGAGGGTAGTGCGTACGGCCCAGTACATCACTGGGGCAAAGCTGCATGCCATCCAGGACCTCTACACCAGGCGGTGTTAGAGGAAGGCCCTAAAAATTGTCAAAGATCCCAGCCACCCCAGTCATAGACTGTTCTCTCTACTACCGCATGGCAAGCGGTACCGGAGTCCCAAGTCTAGGACAAAAAGGCTTCTCAACAGTTTTTACCCACAAGCCATAAGACTCCTGAACAGGTAATCAAATGGCTACCCAGACTATTTGCATTGTGTTCCCCTCAACCCATCTTTTACGCTGCTGCTACTCTCTGTTCATCATATATGCATAATCACTTTAACCATATCTACATGTACATACTACCTCAATCAGCCTGACTAACAGGTGTCTGTATGTAGCCTTGCTACTCTTATTTTCAAATGTCTTTTCACTGTTGTTTTATTCCTTACTTACCCCCCCACACACACACACACACACACACACACACACACACACACACACACACACACACACACGCACACGCACACGCACACACGCACAAACACACCTTTTTTGTCACTATTGGTTAGAGCCTGTGAGTAACCAGTGCTCCAGTGTAAGTAAGCATTTCACTGTTGTATTCGGGGCACGTGACAAATACACTGAGATCTGATTTGATTAGGATCATAGACAGCATCATCATTTCCTTTCAGGACTTTTCCATTGAGCGTAATTATTTATATTTATAAACTTGGTGGTTCAAGCCCTGAATGCTGATTGGCTGAAAGCCGTGGTATATTACACCATATACCATTGGTATAACGTACTATTTACTGGTCTAATTATGCTGGTTACCAGTTTATAACAGCAACAAGGCCCCTCAGGTGGTTGTGGTAAATGGCCAGTATACCGCGGCTAAGGGCTGTATCCAGGGACTCCGCATTGGGTTATGTTGACCACATACCACACGTCATCGGCTTTACCGCTTAAATAGCCTGCCTACACTTTCTAACGCGTGTGGGAGGGGTGTGGGCGTGTGGCTTGATCCCACGAGCAGCTGCTAACCAATTGGATAACTCCAACCTCAACACCACCAAAATATCCCTATGCCAGTGTTTACTATCGCTTGTTAACTCTTGATCTGATTGAATCTAGACCTTCAATATTTTGTGTGGAATTGATACTTGTTATTGAAATTTCACATGTAAATCTAATTATTTTTCAACACAGACTCTCACAGAGATTGGAAGTGAGGAGAGCATGATAAGTTGACTATGATGTGGTGTGGGCTACAGTAATGTGGACATGGTGTGGTAGCCGAGGCCTACCAGCTCCTGGCTCTGTGGTGAGGTTACTGTAGCACAGAGCCAGGCTGTGCAGTGTAGCCTATGCGGTGGCCATTTTCTGCCCTGTTGAACCACTCATCTTAATTCCCAGTGCTCCTCAAATCAGATGCGCTCTGCATCAAAGCCAGTATTTGACAGATGCGGTATAGGTCTGTAGTCTGAATAGTAGTAGAATCCCTACAGCGCTGTGCCAGACACAGGACCACCCCGACGCTGCGGTGGAGGCCCGGTCAGACCGAGCAAACTACCAGGGAACCGCTTCTCTCTCCCTTATGAACACTTCACCACCACCCGAGGCAGGGCAATAGCCAATCCCATCTATTCCTCAGATCTGCGGAATTATCCATTTCAGGGATTGTCTGCTCTTTCTGTCTGTGTTGAGGGCAACCTACCGGCACACCAAAGGGAAACCGATGGGGATAATAAAGCATCATTTTAAGGGTTCTGGGGCCGTAATTTAACATTCCACATTATAACATTCAAATAACTCCTTCATTGCGCATCACGCAGCCGCAAATGTTTCCCGGGACAGGGTGCCCGTTGGCTCAAATTATAATGTTCACTTTCTCCTGCACAAAGACTGTTGAGCTGACAGACACGCTGACAGATTGACAGGCTGAACGCATTATGCTTTATTGTTTCAGTTGTAGAGCCATACTGACTTTGTTTCCCCTCTGAGGGCGTCAGGGAAGTTGGATGTTTGATTTCGTTCATTTAAAGCGCGACCAGGAATTCCACAACATATCCACTCTATGTACAGTAGTCTACTTCACATTCTTCCGTTGAACATGATATATAATGTGTGTATGGCAGGCTACGTGTTAGAATAGCTGAGACGCAGACCAGCCCTGTCTATTGTCTACCTGAGGTATAGAAGGAGTGTATTCCGGGGAGGTAAGGAGTGAATTTGCCCGTACTGGTTTTCTGTTCGCCCCCGGGCCAGCGCTCAGCGCATAGCGTTACACATTCCGACTGGATCTACCCATATGATGGACTTCCTTTACCGAGCCTCAAAACACATTCTACACAATACTGGGCTATTATTCAACTGTCTTATTGAAGGAAATATATCATTTCTAATTCAATCCCTTCCATGTATCCAAACCATACGTTTAGATGTGGTTTTAGAACAGTTTTACAACAGTACAACCTGCACTATATCAGCTGCAACGGTAGCTACCAACTTCACAACAGATCAGGTTGATATATTTCACTCTTTCGTTGTTTTCCTCGTTTTCATTCCACTTTCTCCTTGAAACACGCCGCTCTGTCTGTCACTCAAAACACGGTCGTGTCACAGCGACTGAGTTACAAATCAAAACAACATCAGTTGAGCCAGTAAAGTTGTTTTGTAAACGTGTCTTACCGTAATAAAGGTAACCATAGCATCGGTGTGTAAATATCCAGCAGAGCCGACATGGAGGTGCTGATATATACAGATTCCTTTTCGAAACTTCCCACTTTAAAGCGCACCGCCTATGCGTGCTACTACAGTCCTTCTTTCGCGAAGAGAGTAGTGCCCTCTCTCTCTCTCTCTCTCTCTCTCTCTCTCTCTCTCTCTCTCTCTCTCTCTCTCTCTCTCTCTCTCTCTGTGTGTCTCTCACTCTCTCTCTTTCTCTCTGTGTGTGTCTCTCTATCTCTCTGTCTCTCTCTCTCTGGTTGCATTCGTAATCTGCAGCTCTGACGGACAGATGGCTGCTGGCGTATGTGCTTTAGAGAGGCAGACGCCTGCCCGTCGGAGCTATGGACATCGACTAGGACAGATACCAAATCAAATCAAATTTTATTTGTCACATACACATGGTTAGCAGATGTTAATGCGAGTGTAGCGAAATGCTTGTGCTTCTAGTTCCGACAATGCAGTAATAACCAACAAGTAATCTAACTAACAATTCCTAATCTCCTGTCTTATACACAGTGTAAGGGGATAAAGAATATGTACATAAGGATATATGAATGAGTGATGGTACAGAGCAGCATAGGCAAGATACAGTAGATGGTATCGAGTACAGTATATACATATGAGATGAGTATGTAAACAAAGTGGCATAGTTAAAGTGGCTAGTGATACATGTATTACATAAGGATGCAGTCGATGATATAGAGTACAGTATATACGTATGCATATGAGATGAATAATGTAGGGTAAGTAACATTATATAAGGTAGCATTGTTTAAAGTGGCTAGTGATATATTTACATCATTTCCCATCAATTCCCATTATTAAAGTGGCTGGAGTTGAGTCAGTGTCAGTGTGTTGGCAGCAGCCACTCAATGTTAGTGGTGGCTGTTTAACAGTCTGATGGCCTTGAGATAGAAGCTGTTTTTCAGTCTCTCGGTCCCAGCTTTGATGCACCTGTACCTCGCCTTCTGGATGATAGCGGGGTGAACAGGCAGTGGCTCGGGTGGGTGTTGTCCTTGATGATCTTTATGGCCTTCCTGTAACATCGGGTGGTGTAGGTGTCCTGGAGGGCAGGTAGTTTGCCCCCGGTGATACGTTGTGCAGACCTCACTACCCTCTGGAGAGCCTTACGGTTGTGGGCGGAGCAGTTGCCGTACCAGGCTGTGATACAGCCCGCCAGGATGTTCTCGATTGTGCATCTGTAGAAGTTTGTGAGTGTTTTTGGTGACAAGGCAAATTTCTTCAGCCACTTGAGGATGAAGAGGCGCTGCTGCACCTTCTTCACGATGCTATCTGTGTGAGTGGACCAATTTAGTTTGTCTGTGATGTGTATGCCGAGGAACTTAAAACTTACTACCCTCTCCACTACTGTTCCATCGATGTGGATAGGGGGTGTTCCCTCTGCTGTTTCCTGAAGTCCACAATCATCTCCTTAGTTTTGTTGACTTTGAGTGTGAGGTTATTGTCCTGACACCACACTCCGAGGGCCCTCACCTCCTCCCTGTAGGCCGTCTCGTCGTTGTTGGTAATCAAGCCTACCACTGTTGTGTCGTCCGCAAACTTGATGATTGAGTTGGAGGCGTGCGTTGCCGCGCAGTCGTGGGTGAACAGGGAGTACAGGAGAGGGCTCAGAACGCACCCTTGTGGGGCCCCAGTGTTGAGGATCAGCGGGGTGGAGATGTTGTTGCCTACCCTCACCACCTGGGGGCGGCCCGTCAGGAAGTCCAGTAACCGGTTGCACAAGGCGGGGTCGAGACACAGGGTCTCGAGCTTGATGACGAGCTTGGAGGGTACTATGGTGTTAATAACCTCTTGAAACTCTGGGGGCGCTATTTCATTTTTGGATGAAAAACATTCCCGTTTTAAACAAGATATTTTGTCACAAAAAGATGCTCGACTATGCATATAATTGATAGCTTTGGAAAGAAAACACTCTGAATTTTCCAGAACTGCAAAGATATTCTCTGTGGGTGCCCTAGAACGGGAGCTACAGGCAAAACCAAGATGAAACGGCAACCTGGAAACCAGCAGGATTTTTGAGGCTCCGTTTTCCATTGTCTCCTTATATGGCTGTGAATGCGAGAGGAATGAGTCTGCCCTTTCTGTCATTTCCCCAAGGTGTCTGCAGCATTGTGACGTATTTGTAGGCATATCATTGGAAGATTGACCATAAGAGACTACATTTTCCAGGTGTCCGCCCGGTGTTCTCCGTCGAAATTGGTGCGTCTTTTTCAGCTGCTGGTATTTTTCCATGCGATTCTGAGGGGAAAGCAGGCTTCCACGAACTGCATATCAATGAAGAGATATGTGAAAAAACACCTTGAGGATTGATTCTAAACAACGTTTGCCATGTTTCGGTCGATATTATGGAGTTAATTCGGAAAAAGTTTGACGTTTTGGTGACTGAATTTTCGGTTAGTTTCGGTAGCCAAATGTGATGTACAAAACGGAGCGATTTCTCCTACACAAAGATTCTTTCAGGAAAAACTGAACATTTGCTATGTAACTGAGAGTCTCCTCATTGAAAACATCCGAAGCTCTTCAAAGGTAAATGATTTTATTTATTTGGTTATCTGGTTTTTGTGAAAATGTTGCGTGCTAAATGCTACTTAAAATGCTAAGCTAGCTTAGCATACTCTTACACAAATTAGTGATTTGCTATGGTTCAAAAGCATATTTTGAAAATCTGAGATGACAGTGTTGTTAATAAAAGGCTAAGCTTGAGAGCAGGCGCATTATTTTCATTTTATTTGCGATTTTCAGAAATCGTTAACGTTGCGTTATGCTAATGAGCCTGAGGCTTTATTCACGATCCCGGATCCGGGATGGGGAGTATCAAGAGGATTTATATGCCGAGCTGTAGTCGATGAACAGCATTCTCACATAGGTATTCCTCTTGTCCAGATGGGTTAGGGCAGTGTGCAGTGTGGTTGAGATTGCGTCGTCTGTGGACCTATTTGGGCGGTAAGCAAATTGGAGTGGGTCTAGTGTGTCAGGTAGGGTGGAGGTGATATGGTCCTTGACTAGTCTCTCAAAGCACTTCATGATGACGGAAGTGAGTGCTACGGGGCGGTAGTCGTTTAGCTCAGTTACCTTAGCTTTCTTGGGAACAGGAACAATGGTGGCCCTCTTGAAGCATGTGGGAACAGCAGACTGGTATAGGGATTGATTAAATATGTCCGTAAACACACCAGCCAGCTGGTCTGCGCATGCTCTGAGGGCGCGGCTGGGGATGCCGTCTGGGCCTGCAGCCTTGCGAGGGTTAACACGTTTAAATGTTTTACTCACCTCGGCTGCAGTGAAGGAGAGACCGCATGTTTCCGTTGCAGGCCGTGTCAGTGGCACAGTATTGTCCTCAAAGCGGGCAAAAAAGTTATTTAGTCTGCCTGGGAGCAAGACATCCTCGTCCATGACTGGGCTGGATTTCTTCTTGTAGTCCGTGATTGACTGTAGACCCTGCCACATACCTCGTGTCTGAGCCGTTGAATTGAGATTCTACTTTGTCTCTATATTGACGCTTAGCTTGTTTGATAGCCTTACGGAGGGAATATCTGCACTGTTTGTATTCGGTCATGTTACCAGTCACCTTGCTCTGATTAGAAGCAGTGGTTCGCGCTTTCAGTTTCACACGAATGCTGCCATCAATCCACGGTTTCTGGTTAGGGAATGTTTTAATCGTTGCTATGGGAACGACATCTTCAACGCAAGTTCTAATGAACTCGCACACCGAATCAGCGTATTCGTCAATGTTGTTGCCTGACGCAATACGAACATGTCACAATCAGCTTGGTCGGACCAGCGTTGGACAGACCTCAGCGTGGGAGCTTCTTGTTTTAGTTTCTGTCTGTAGGCAGGGATCAGCAAAATGGAGTCGTGGTCAGCTTTTCCGAAAGGTGGGCGGGGCAGGGCCTTATATGCGTCGCGGAAGTTAGAATAACAGTGATCCAAGGTTTTGCCAGCCCGGTGGCGCAATCGATATGCTGATACATTTTAGGGAGTCTTGTTTTCAGATTAGCCTTGTTAAAATCCCCAGCAACAATGAATGCAGCCTCAGGATGTATGGATTCCAGTTTGCAAAGAGTCAAATAAAGTTCGTTCAGAGCCATCGATGTGTCTGCTTGGGGGGGAATATATACGGCTGTGATTATAATCGAAGAGAATTCTCTTGGTAAGTAATGCGGTCTACATTTGATTGTGAGGAATTCTAAATCAGGTGAACATGAGGATTTGAGTTCCTGTATGTTTCTGTGATCACACCACGTCTTGTTAGCCATAAGGCATACGCCCCCACCCCTCTTCTTACCAGAAAGGTGTTTGTTTCTGTCAGCGCGATATGTGGAGAAACCCGCTGGCTGCACCGCATCCGAGAGCGTCTCTCCAGTGAGCCATGTTTCCGTGAAGCAAAGAACGTTACAGTCTCTGATGTCCCTCTGGAATGCTACCCTTGCTCGGATTTCATCAACCTTGTTGTCAAGAGACTGGACATTGGCGAGAAGAATGCTAGGAAGTGGGGCACGATGTGCCTGTCTCCGTAGTCTGACCAGAAGACCGCCTCGTTTCCCTCTTTTACAAAGTCGTTTTTTTGGGTCGCCGGCTGGGATCCATTCCGTTGTCCTGGTTGAAAGGCAGAACACAGGATCCGCTTCGTGAAAGTCATATTCTTGGTCGTACTGATGGTGAGTTGACGCTGATCTTATATTCAGTAGTTCTTCTTGACTGTATGTAATGAAACCTAGGATGACCTGGGGTACTAATGTAAGAAATAACATGTAAAAAAACAAAAAACTGCATAGTTTCCTAGGAACGCGACGCGAGGCGGCCATCTCTGTCAGCGCCGGAAGTACAATAGTACCGATAACTAACTCCTGTATATACAGTAAGGCTCCCCCAAACATCCAGGGCTCTCACTATCCCTAACATCCAGGGCTCTAACTATCCCTAACATCCAGGGCTCTCACTATCCCTAACATCCAGGGCTCTAACTAACCCTAACATCCAGGGCTCTAACTATCCCTAACATCCAGGGCTATCACTAACCCTAACATCCAGGGCTCTAACTAACCCTAACATCCAGGGCTCTAACTAACCCTAACATCCAGGGCTCTAACTAACCCTAACATCCAGGGCTCTAACTAACCCTAACATCCAGGGCTATCACTAACCCTAACATCCGGGGCTATCACTAACCCTAACATCCGGGGCTCCACTCGTATCACTCATGTCTCTACTGGTATCAATCAGGTCTCTGCTGGTATCAATCTGGACTCTACTGGTATCTATCAGGACTCTACTGGTATCTATCTTGACTCTGCTGGTATCTATCAGGACTCTGCTGGTATCTATCAGGACTCTGCTGGTATCTATCTGGACTCTGCTGGTATCAATCAGGACTCTACTGGTATCTATCTGGACTCTGCTGGTATCTATCATGACTCTACTGGTATCTATCTGGACTCTGCTGGTATCAATCAGGACTCTGCTGGTATCTATCTTGACTCTGCTGGTATCTATCTGGACTCTGCTGGTATCTATCTGGACTCTGCTGGTATCTATCAGGACTCTACTGGTATCTATCATGACTCTGCTGGTATCTATCTGGACTCTGCTGGTATCTATCTGGACTCTGCTGGTATCTATCAGGACTCTGCTGGTATCTATCAGGACTCTGCTGGTATCTATCATGACTCTGCTGGTATCTATCTGGACTCTGCTGGTATCTATCTGGACTCTGCTGGTATCTATCAGGACTCTGCTGGTATCTATCTGGACTCTGCTGGTATCTATCTGGACTCTGCTGGTATCTATCAGGACTCTGCTGGTATCTATCAGGACTCTGCTGGTATCTATCATGACTCTGCTGGTATCTATCTGGACTCTGCTGGTATCTATCTGGACTCTGCTGGTATCTATCAGGACTCTGCTGGTATCTATCAGGACTCTGCTGGTATCTATCTGGACTCTGCTGGTATCTATCTGGACTCTGCTGGTATCTATCATGACTCTGCTGGTATCTATCAGGACTCTGCTGGTATCTATCAGGACTCTGCTGGTATCTATCTGGACTCTGCTGGTATCTATCTGGACTCTACTGGTATAACTACATTCAACATCTCACTTCGAAGACGTGTTGATAAATATATGCTCTAGAGAAGTCCATTCTGCTAGCCCCAACCTTCTCTCCTCTCTTCTCTCACCTCTCCCTCTCTCTCTAGCTCCAACCTTCTCTCCTCTCTTCTCTCACCTCTCCCTCTCTAGCCCCAACCTTCTCTCCTCTCTTCTCTCACCTCTCCCTCTCCCTCTCTCTCTAGCCCCAACCTTCTCTCCTCTCTTCTCTCACCTCTCCCTCTCTCTCTCCAGCCCCAACCTTCTCTCCTCTCTTCTCTCACCTCTCCCTCTCCAGCCCCATATGAAACCTAACCCTCCCTTCCCACTCTTCTCACCCAGCGAGGAAGAGAGGAAGAGAGGAAGGGAGAGGAGAGAGGAAGGGAGAGGAAGGGAGAGGAGAGAGGAAGGGAAAGGAAGGGAGAGGAAGGGAGAGGAGAGAGGAAGGAGAGAGGAAGGGAGAGGAGAGAGGAAGGGAAAGGAAGGGAGAGGAGAGAGGAAGGGAAAGGAAGGGAGAGGAAGGGAGAGGAGAGAGGAAGGGAGAGGAAGGGAGAGGAGAGCCCCAACATTCTCTCCTCTCTAACCTCTCCCTCTCAGCCCCAAGGGAAGGAACCCTCCCTTCCCCTCGGAAAAGGAAGGGAGGAAAGAGAGGAAGAGAGGAAGGGAAAGGAAGGGAGAGGAGAGAGGAAGGGAGAGGAAGGGAGAGGAGAGAGGAAGGGAGAGGAGAGAGGAAGGAAAGGAAGGGAGAGGAAGGGAGAGGAGAGAGGAGGGAGAGGAAGGGAGAGGAAGGGAGAGGAGAGAGGAAGGGAGAGGAAGGGAACGAGAGAGGAAGGGAGAGGAGAGAGGAAAGGAAGGGAGAGGAAGGGAGAGGAGAGAGGAAGGGAGAGGAATGGGAGAGGAAGGGAGAGGAGAGAGGAAGGGGAGGGGAAGGGAGAGGGAGAGGAAGGGAAAGGAAGGGAGAGGAGAGAGAGGAAGGGGGGAGGAGAGAGGGAGAGGAAGGGAGAGGAGAGGAGGAAGGGGGAGGAAGGGAGAGGAGAGGAAGGGAAAGGAAGGGGAGGAAGGGAAGGGAGAGGAGAGAGGAAGGGAGAGGAGAGGAAGGGGAGAGGAGGGAAGGGGAGGAAGGGAGAGGGGAGAGAGGAAGGGAAAGGAAGGGAGAGGAGAGAGGAAGGGAAAGGAAGGGAGAGGAAGGGAGAGGAAGGGAGAGGGAGAGGAAGGGAGAGGAAGGAAGGAGAGGAGAGGGAGGAAAGGAAGGGAGAGGAGAGAGGACGGGAAAGGAAGGGAGAGGAAGGGAGAGGAAGGGAGAGGGAAAGGAAGGGAGAGGAAGGGAGAGGAAGGGAGAGGAGAGAGGAAGGGAAAGGAAGGGAGAGGAGAGAGGAAGGGTGAGGAAAGGAGAGAAGAGAGGAAGGGAGAGGAGAGAGGAAGGGAAAGGAAGGGAGAGGAAGGGAGAGGAGAGAGGAAGGGAGAGGAGAGATGGGAGAGGAAGGGAGAGGAGAGAGGAAGGGAGAGGAAGGGAAAGGAGAGAGGAAGGGAAAGGAAGGGAGAGAAAGGGAGAGGAGAGAGTGAAGGGAGAGGGAGAGGAAGGGAGAGGAGAGGGGGAGAGGAAGGGGAGAGGAGAGAGGAAGGGAGAGGAAGGGAGAGGAGAGAGAGGAAGGGAGAGGGAGAGAGGAAGGGAGAGGGAGAGAGGAAGGGAAAGGAAGGGAGAGGGAGAGGAAGGGAAAGGAAGGGAGAGGAAGGGAGAGGAGAGAGGAAGGGGAGAGGAAGGGAGAGGAGAGAGGAAGGGAGAGGAAGGGAGACGAGAGAGGAAGGGAGAGGAGAGAGGAAAGGAAGGGAGAGGAAGGGGAGAGGAGAGAGGAAGGGAGAGGAGAGATGGGAGAGGAAGGGAGAGGAGAGAGGAAGGGAGGGAAGGGAGAGGAGAGAGGAAGGGAAAGGAAGGGGAGAGGAGAGAGGAAGGGAGAGGGAAGGGAGAGGAAGGGAGAGGAGAGAGGAAGGGAGAGGAAGGGAGAGGGAGAGAGGAAGGGAAAGGAAGGGAGAGGAAGGGAGAGGAGAGGAAGGGGAGAGGAGAGAGGGAGAGGAAGGGGAGAGGAGAGAGGAAGGGAGAGGGAGGAGAGGAAGGGAAGGGAAGGGAGAGGGAGAGGAAGGGAAAGGAAGGGAGAGGAAGGGAGAGGAAGGGAGAGGAGGAGAGGGGGAGAGGAAGGGAGAGGAGAGAGGAAAGGAAAGGAAGGGAGAGGAGAAGGGAAGGGAAAGGAAGGGAGAGGAGGGAGAGGAAGGGAGAGGGAAAGGAAGGGAGAGGAAGGGAGAGGAAGGGAGAGGAGAGAGGAAGGGAAAGGAAGGGAGAGGAGAGAGGAAGGAGTGAGGAAAGGAGAGAAGAGAGGAAGGGAGAGGAGAGAGGGAAGGGAAAGGAAGGGAGAGGAAGGGAGAGGGAGAGAGGAAGGGAGAGGGAGAGGAAGGGAGAGGAAGGGAGGAGGAGAGAGGAAGGGAGAGGAAGGGAAAGGAGAGAGGAAGGGAAAGGAAGGGAGAGAAAGGGAGAGGAGAGAGTGAGGGAGAGGAGAGAGGAAGGGAGAGGAGAGAGGGGAGAGGAAGGGAGAGGAGAGAGGAAGGGAGAGGAAGGGAGAGGAGAGAGGAAGGGAGAGGAGAGAGGAAGGGAGAGGAGAGAGGAAGGGAAAGGAAGGGAGAGGAGAGAGGAAGGGAAAGGAAGGGAGAGGAAGGGAGAGGAGAGAGGAAGGGAGAGGAAGGGAGAGGAGAGAGGAAGGGAAAGGAAGGGAGAGGAAGGGAGAGGAGAGAGGAAGGGAGAGAGGAAGGGAGAGGAGAGAGGAAGGGAAAGGAAGGGAGAGGAGAGAGGAAGGGAAAGGAAGGGAGAGGGAAGGGGAAGGAAGGGAGAGGAGAGGGAAGAGGAGAGAGGAAGGGAGAGGAGAGAGGAGGGGAGGAAGGGAGAGGGAGAGGAAGGAAAGGAGAGGAGGAAGGGGGAGGAAGGGAGAGGGAGAGGAAGGGAAGGAAGGGAGAGGAGAGAGGAAGGGAAAGGAAGGGAGAGGAGAGAGGAAGGGAGAGGAGAGAGGAAGAGAGGAAGGGAGAGGGAGAGAGGAAGGGAAAGGAAGGGAGAGGAAGAGAGGAAGGGAGAGGAGATGGGAGAGGAAGGGGAAAGAGGAAGGAGAGGAAGGGAGAGGAGAGAGGAAGGGAAAGAAAGGGGGAGAGGAAGGGAGAGGAGAGAGGAAGGGAGAGGAGAGAGGGAGAGGAGAAGGGAGAGGAGAGAGGAAGGGAGAGGAGGGAGAGGAGAGAGGAAAGGAAAGGAGAGGAGAGGGAAGGGAGAGGAGAGAGGAAGGGAGAGGAGGAGGGGGAGAGGAAGGGAGAGGAGAGGGAGAGGGAAGAGGAGAGAGAGGAAGGGAGAGGAGAGAGGAAGGGGGGAGGGGAAGGGAGAGGAGAGAGAGGAAGGGAAAGGAAGGGAGAGGAAGGGAGAGGAAGGGGGAGAGGGAGAGAGGAAGGGAGGAAAGGAAGGGAGAGGAGAGAGGAAGGGAAAGGAAGGGAGAGGAGAGAGGAGAGGAAAGGAAGGGAGAGGAAGGGAGAGGAAGGGAGACGGAAAGGAAGGGAGAGGAAGGGAGAGGAAGAAGGGAGAGGAGAGAGGAAGGGAAAGGAAGGGAGAGGAGAGAGGAAGGGTGAGGAAAGGAGAGAAGAGAGGAAGGGAGAGGAGAGAGGAAGGGAAAGGAAGGGAGAGGAAGAGGAGAGGGAGAGGAAGGGGAGAGGAAGGGAGATGGGAGAGGAAGGGAGAGGAGGGAGGAAGGAGAGAGGAAGGGAAAGGGAGAGAGGAAGGGAAAGGAAGGGAGAGGAAGGGAGAGGGAGAGAGGAGGGAGAGGAGGAGAGGAAGGGAGAGGAGAGAGGGGAGAGGGAGAGAGGAAGGGAGAGGAAGGGAGAGGAGAGAGGAAGGGAGAGGAGAGAGGAAGGGAGAGGGAAGGAAGGGAAAGGAAGGGAGAGGAGAGAGGAAG
Source organism: Oncorhynchus masou masou (assembly GCF_036934945.1). Taxonomy (NCBI): domain Eukaryota; kingdom Metazoa; phylum Chordata; class Actinopteri; order Salmoniformes; family Salmonidae; genus Oncorhynchus; species Oncorhynchus masou. The sequence continues at coordinate 73,162 of NW_027012168.1, forward strand.
GGAAAGGGAAGGGAGAGGAAGGGAGAGGAGAGAGGAAGGGAGAGGAAGGGAGAGGAGAGAGGAAGGGAAAGGAAGGGAGAGGAGAGAGGACGGGAAAGGAAGGGAGAGGAAGGGAGAGGAGAGAGGAAGGGAGAGGGGAGAGGAAGGGAAAGGAAGGGAGAGGAAGGGAGAGGAGAGAGGAAGGGAGAGGAGAGAGGGGAGAGGAAGGGAGAGGAGAGAGGAAGGGAGATGAGAGAGGAAGGGAAAGGAAGGGAGAGGAAGGGAGAGGAGAGAGGAAGGGAGAGGAGAGAGGGGAGAGGAAGGGAGAGGGAAAGGAAGGGAGAGGAAGGGAGAGGAGAGAGGAAGGGAAAGGAAGGGAGAGGGAGAGGAAGGGAAAGGAAGGGAGAGGAGAGAGGAAGGGAAAGGAAGGGAGAGGAAGGGAGAGGAGAGAGGAAGGGAGAGGAGAGATGGGAGAGGAAGGGAGAGGAGAGAGGAAGGGAGAGGAAGGGAGAGGAGAGAGGAAGGGAAAGGAAGGGAGAGGAAGGGAGAGGAGAGAGGAAGGGAGAGGAGAGAGGGGAGAGGAAGGGAGAGGAGAGAGGAAGGGAGAGGAGAGAGGAAGTGAAAGGAAGGGAGAGGAGAGAGGAAGGGAGAGGAAGGGAGAGGAGAGAGGAAGGGAGAGGAAGAGAGTAAGAGAAAGGAAGGGAGGGCAAAGGAGAGGAGAGAGGAAGGGAGAGGAGAGAGTAAGGGAAAGGAAGGGAGAGGAGAGAGGAAGGGAGAGGAAGAGAGGAAGAGAGAGGAAGGGAGAGGAAGGGAGAGGAGAGAGGAAGGGAGAGGAGAGAGGAAGGGAAGGGAAGGGAGAGGAGAGAGGAAGGGAGAGGAGAGACGAAGGGAAAGAAAGGGAGAGGAGAGGGGAAGGGAGAGGAAGAGAGGTAGGGAGAGGAGAGAGGAAGGGAGAGGAAGAGAGGAAGGGAGAGGAGAGAGGAAGGGAAAGGAACGGAGAGGAGAGTGGAAGTGAGAGGAAGAGAGGTAGGGAGAGGAGAGAGGAAGGGAGAGAGGAAGGGAGAGGAGAGAGTAAGGGAAAGGAAGGGAGAGGAGAGCGGAAGGGAGAGGAAAAGAGGTAGGGAGAGGAGAGAGGAAGGGAGAGGAGAGAGGAAGGGAAAGGAAGGGAGAGGAGAGAGGAAGGGAGAGGAAGGGAGAGGAGATAGGAAGGTAGAGGAGAGAGGAAGTGAAAGGAAGGGAGAGGAGAGAGGAAGGGAAATGAAGGGAGAGGAGGGTAGAGGAGAGAGGAAGGGAAAGGAAGGGAGAGGAGAGAGGAAGGGAGAGGAGAGAGGGAGGGAAAGGAAGGGAGAGGAGAGAGGAAGGGAAAGGAATGGAGAGGAAGAGAGAGGAGAGAGGAAGGTAGAGGAAGGGAGAGGAGAGGGGAAGGGAGAGGAAGAGAGGTAGGGAGAGGAGAGAGGAAGGTAGAGGAGAGAGGAAGGGAGAGGAGAGAGGAAGGGAAAGGAAGGGAGAGGAGAGGAAGGGAAAGGAAGGGAGAGGAAGGGAGAGGAGAGAGGAAGGGAAAGGAAGGGAGAGGAGAGAGGAAGGGAGAGGAGAGAGGAAGGGAGAGGAGAGAGGAAGGGAAAGGAAGGGAGAAGAAGGGTTCCCTCAGAGAGAGGAAGGGAAAGGAAGGGAGAAGAAGGGAGAGGAGAGAGGAAGGGAAAGGAAGGGAGAGGAAGGGAGAGGAGAGAGGAAGGGAAAGGAAGGGAGAAGAAGGGAGAGGAGAGAGGAAGGGAAAGGAAGGGAGAGGAGAGAGGAAGGGAGAGGAGAGAGGAAGGGAGAGGAGAGAGGAAGGGAGAGGAGAGAGGAAGGGAAAGGAAGGGAGAGGAAGAGAGAGGGGAGAGGAAGGGTGGGGAGACCATGGACCTGGGAAAGGAAGGGAGAGGAGAGGGAAAGGGAGAGGAAGAGAGGTAGGGAGAGGAGATAGGAAGGGAGAGGAAAAGAGGTAGGGAGAGGAGAGAGGAAGGGAGAGGAGAGAGGAAGGGAAAGGAAGGGAGAGGAGAGAGGAAGGGAGAGGAAGGGAGAGGGCAGAGGAAGGGAGAGGAGAGACGAAGGGAGAGGAAGGGAGAGGAGATAGGAAGGGAGAGGAGAGAGGAAGGGAGAGGAGAGAGGAAGGGACCTGCTGGGAGAGGGAGAGGAAGGGAAAGGAAGGGAGAGGAAGGGGAGAGGAGAGAGGAAGGGAGAGGATAGAGGAAGGGAAGGCTGGGAGAGGAGAAGGAAGGGAGAGGAGAGTTCCTCAGAGAGGAGAGAGCTGTGTTCCTCAGGAAGGGAGAGGAGAGAGGAAGGGAAAGGAAGGGAGAGGAGAGAGGAAGGGAGAGGAGAGACCTTGGGGAGAGTTTGAGAGGAAGGGAAAGGATGGACCTGAGGAGAGGACCAGGGACCTGAGGAAGAGAGGTAGGGAGAGGAGAGAGGAAGGGTTCCCTCAGCACCAAGGGAGAGGAGAGAGGAAGGGAGAGGACCATGGAGGAAGGGAGAGGAGAGAGCAATGGAAGGAAGGGAGGTAGGGAGAGGGGAGGAAGATGGGAAGGAAGAGGCCAGCATGGCCATCGCTCCCTTATAGAGGTCTCATCTTTGTATCTTTACCATAAAGGCATCTGTGACAGCATGAGCAGCACCATTGACTCTGTCTCCATTTCAAAGTAGTCTTTTTTAAATACATAAAGCTAATATTGGTGATGCCGCAGCTCCTGCAGTGCTTGAGTCCTGAACCAAATCTTGTCATTCATTTATTGTTTCAAGTTCAGTTTTCAAATCCAATGGAGTTTTTATGTTACATGCACAAGTGCAGTGAAATGCCTTTTCTTGCTAGCTCTATCATAACCACTAGATGGCTGTGATATAGCTTAAAGCCATTTCCAAATCATAGGCAACCCAATTTGAAGAAGAAAACAATGCTCTGATCATTGACTGATCACTCCCAACCTAAAGGAATCCTCACCCAGTTAACTACTTTAAAATGCTGGAAGCCCTCAAAGCCCTCCATGCTCAAAGGGGTTACAACCATCTACATCTACATCCTGTCTCTATCTCTATGGTCTGGACAGCAGCCAGTGGAAAGGCTGGAACATAAGAGACAGAGGTCAGCAAGATTACAGACTGCAGGCCTGAGCAGCGCTTTACCGTAGTACATGAAGCAGAACAGGCCTGAGCAGCGCCTACCACCATGGTACACTGTTTGTAGTAGAACAGGCCTGAGCAGCACTCTACCGTAGTACATGTAGTAGAACAGGCCTGAGCAGCGCTCTACCGTAGTACATGTAGTAGAACAGGCCTGAGCAGCACTCTACCGTAGTACATGTAGTAGAACAGGCCTGAGCAGCACTCTACCGTAGTACATGTAGTAGAACAGGCCTGAGCAGCGCTCTACCGTAGTACATGTAGTAGAACAGGTCTGAGCAGCGCTCTACCGTAGTACATGTAGTAGAACAGGCCTGAGCAGCGCTCTACCGTAGTACACGTAGTAGAACAGGTCTGAGCAGCGCTCTACCGTAGTACATGTAGTAGAACAGGCCTGAGCAGCACTCTACCGTAGTACATGTAGTAGAACAGGCCTGAGCAGCGCTCTACCGTAGTACATGTAGTAGAACAGGTCTGAGCAGCGCTCTACCGTAGTACATGTAGTAGAACAGGCCTGAGCAGTGCTCTACCGTAGTACATGTAGTAGAACAGGCCTGAGCAGAGCTCTACCGTAGTACATGTAGTAGAACAGGCCTGAGCAGCGCTCTACCGTAGTACACGTAGTAGAACAGGTCTGAGCAGCACTCTACCGTAGTACATGTAGTAGAACAGGCCTAGGCAGCGCTCTACCGTAGTACATGTAATATAACAGGCCTGAGCAGAGCTCTACCGTAGTACCTGTAGTAGAACAGGCCTGAGCAGTGCTCTACCGTAGTACATGTAGTAGAACAGGCCTGAGCAGTGCTCTACCGTAGTACATGTAGTAGAACAGGTCTGAGCAGTGCTCTACCGTAGTACATGTAGTAGAACAGGCTTGAGAAGTGCTCTACCGTAGTACATGTAGTAGAACAGGTCTGAGCAGTGCTCAACTGTAGTACATGTAGTAGAACAGGCCTGAGCAGTGCTCTACCGTAGGACATGTAGTAGAACAGGCCTGAGCAGTGATCTACCGTAGTACATGTAGTAAACTACTAGTGTTTTACTGTAGTATCCCAGCAAGTGGTAAGAATCCAGCTCATTCATTCACAAGTTACATAACTATTTAAATAAATTGGGGCTTGTTGCACAACAATGCTGTTATATCAACGGTTATAATAATTTTCTCAGCACCATGGACCTGCTGTTTGTTCCCTCAGCACCTTGGACCTGCTGTTTGTTCCCTCAGCACCATGGACCTGCTGTTTGTTCCCTCAGCACCTTGGACCTGCTGTTTGTTCCCTCAGCACCATGGACCTGCTGTTTGTTCCCTCAGCACCTTGGACCTGCTGTTTGTTCCCTCAGCACCATGGACCTGCTGTTTGTTCCCTCAGCACCATGGACCTGCTGTTTGTTCCCTCAGCACCTTGGACCTGCTGTTTGTTCCCTCAGCACCTTGGACCTGCTGTTTGTTCCCTCAGCACCTTGGACCTGCTGTTTGTTCCCTCAGCACCATGGACCTGCTGTTTGTTCCCTCAGCACCATGGACCTGCTGTTTGTTCCCTCAGCACCATGGACCTGCTGTTTGTTCCCTCAGCACCATGGACCTGCTGTGTGTTCCCTCAGCACCATGGACCTGCTGTTTGTTCCCTCAGCACCATGGACCTGCTGTGTGTTCCCTCAGCACCATGGACCTGCTGTTTGTTCCCTCAGCACCATGGACCTGCTGTTTGTTCCCTCAGCACCATGGACCTGCTGTTTGTTCCCTCAGCACCATGGACCTGCTGTTTGTTCCCTCAGCACCTTGGACCTGCTGTTTGTTCCCTCAGCACCATGGACCTGCTGTTTGTTCCCTCAGCACCATGGACCTGCTGTTTGTTCCCTCAGCACCATGGACCTGCTGTTTGTTCCCTCAGCACCTTGGACCTGCTGTTTGTTCCCTCAGCACCATGGACCTGCTGTTTGTTCCCTCAGCACCTTGGACCTGCTGTTTGTTCCCTCAGCACCATGGACCTGCTGTTTGTTCCTCAGCACCTTGGACCTGCTGTTTGTTCCCTCAGCACCATGGACCTGCTGTTTGTTCCCTCAGCACCATGGACCTGCTGTTTGTTCCCTCAGCACCTTGGACCTGCTGTTTGTTCCCTCAGCACCTTGGACCTGCTGTTTGTTCCCTCAGCACCTTGGACCTGCTGTTTGTTCCCTCAGCACCATGGACCTGCTGTTTGTTCCCTCAGCACCATGGACCTGCTGTTTGTTCCCTCAGCACCATGGACCTGCTGTTTGTTCCCTCAGCACCATGGACCTGCTGTGTGTTCCCTCAGCACCATGGACCTGCTGTTTGTTCCCTCAGCACCATGGACCTGCTGTGTGTTCCCTCAGCACCATGGACCTGCTGTTTGTTCCCTCAGCACCATGGACCTGCTGTTTGTTCCCTCAGCACCATGGACCTGCTGTTTGTTCCCTCAGCACCATGGACCTGCTGTTTGTTCCCTCAGCACCTTGGACCTGCTGTTTGTTCCCTCAGCACCATGGACCTGCTGTTTGTTCCCTCAGCACCATGGACCTGCTGTTTGTTCCCTCAGCACCATGGACCTGCTGTTTGTTCCCTCAGCACCTTGGACCTGCTGTTTGTTCCCTCAGCACCATGGACCTGCTGTTTGTTCCCTCAGCACCTTGGACCTGCTGTTTGTTCCCTCAGCACCATGGACCTGCTGTTTGTTCCCTCAGCACCATGGACCTGCTGTTTGTTCCTCAGCACCTTGGACCTGCTGTTTGTTCCCTCAGCACCTTGGACCTGCTGTTTGTTCCCTCAGCACCTTGGACCTGCTGTTTGTTCCCTCAGCACCATGGACCTGCTGTTTGTTCCCTCAGCACCATGGACCTGCTGTTTGTTCCCTCAGCACCATGGACCTGCTGTTTGTTCCCTCAGCACCATGGACCTGCTGTGTGTTCCCTCAGCACCATGGACCTGCTGTTTGTTCCCTCAGCACCATGGACCTGCTGTGTGTTCCCTCAGCACCATGGACCTGCTGTTTGTTCCCTCAGCACCATGGACCTGCTGTTTGTTCCCTCAGCACCATGGACCTGCTGTTTGTTCCCTCAGCACCATGGACCTGCTGTTTGTTCCCTCAGCACCTTGGACCTGCTGTTTGTTCCCTCAGCACCATGGACCTGCTGTTTGTTCCCTCAGCACCATGGACCTGCTGTTTGTTCCCTGTTCCCTCAGCAACATTGACCTGCTGTTTGTTCCCTCAGCACCATGGACCTGCTGTTTGTTCCCTCAGCACCATGGACCTGCTGTTTGTTCCCTCAGCACCATGGACCTGCTGTTTGTTCCCTCAGCAACATGGACCTGCTGTTTGTTCCCTCAGCACCATGGACCTGCTGTTTGTTCCCTCAGCACCATGGACCTGCTGTTTGTTCCCTCAGCACCATGGACCTGCTGTTTATTCCCTCAGCACCATGGACCTGCTGTTTGTTCCCTCAGCAACATGGACCTGCTGTTTGTTCCCTCAGCACCATGGACCTGCTGTTTGTTCCCTCAGCAACATGGACCTGCTGTTTGTTCCCTCAGCACCATGGACCTGCTGTTTGTTCCCTGTTCCCTCAGCAACATGGACCTGCTGTTTGTTCCCTCAGCACCATGGACCTGCTGTTTGTTCCCTCAGCACCTTGGACCTGCTGTTTGTTCCCTCAGCACCATGGACCTGCTGTTTGTTCCCTCAGCACCTTGGACCTGCTGTTTGTTCCCTCAGCACCATGGACCTGCTGTTTGTTCCCTCAGCACCATGGACCTGCTGTTTGTTCCCTCAGCACCTTGGACCTGCTGTTTGTTCCCTCAGCACCTTGGACCTGCTGTTTGTTCCCTCAGCACCTTGGACCTGCTGTTTGTTCCCTCAGCACCATGGACCTGCTGTTTGTTCCCTCAGCACCATGGACCTGCTGTTTGTTCCCTCAGCACCATGGACCTGCTGTTTGTTCCCTCAGCACCATGGACCTGCTGTGTGTTCCCTCAGCACCATGGACCTGCTGTTTGTTCCCTCAGCACCATGGACCTGCTGTGTGTTCCCTCAGCACCATGGACCTGCTGTTTGTTCCCTCAGCACCATGGACCTGCTGTTTGTTCCCTCAGCACCATGGACCTGCTGTTTGTTCCTCAGCACCATGGACCTGCTGTTTGTTCCCTCAGCACCTTGGACCTGCTGTTTGTTCCCTCAGCACCATGGACCTGCTGTTTGTTCCCTCAGCACCATGGACCTGCTGTTTGTTCCCTGTTCCCTCAGCAACATTGACCTGCTGTTTGTTCCCTCAGCACCATGGACCTGCTGTTTGTTCCCTCAGCACCATGGACCTGCTGTTTGTTCCCTCAGCACCATGGACCTGCTGTTTGTTCCCTCAGCAACATGGACCTGCTGTTTGTTCCCTCAGCACCATGGACCTGCTGTTTGTTCCCTCAGCACCATGGACCTGCTGTTTGTTCCCTCAGCACCATGGACCTGCTGTTTATTCCCTCAGCACCATGGACCTGCTGTTTGTTCCCTCAGCAACATGGACCTGCTGTTTGTTCCCTCAGCACCATGGACCTGCTGTTTGTTCCCTCAGCAACATGGACCTGCTGTTTGTTCCCTCAGCACCATGGACCTGCTGTTTGTTCCCTGTTCCCTCAGCAACATGGACCTGCTGTTTGTTCCCTCAGCACCATGGACCTGCTGTTTGTTCCCTCAGCACCATGGACCTGCTGTTTGTTCCCTCAGCACCATGGACCTGCTGTTTGTTCCCTCAGCACCATGGACCTGCTGTTTGTTCCCTCAGCAACATGGACCTGCTGTTTGTTCCCTCAGCACCATGGACCTGCTGTTTGTTCCTGTTCCCTCAGCAACATGGACCTGCTGTTTGTTCCCTCAGCACCATGGACCTGCTGTTTGTTCCCTCAGCACCATGGACCTGCTGTTTATTCCCTCAGCACCATGGACCTGCTGTTTATTCCCTCAGCACCATGGACCTGCTGTTTATTCCCTCAGCACCATGGACCTGCTGTTTGTTCCCTCAGCACCATGGACCTGCTGTTTGTTCCCTGTTCCCTCAGCACCATGGACCTGCTGTTTGTTCCCTCAGCACCATGGACCTGCTGTTTGTTCCCTGTTCCCTCAGCACCATGGACCTGCTGTTTGTTCCCTCAGCAACATGGACCTGCTGTTTGTTCCCTCAGCACCATGGACCGGCTGTTTGTTCCCTCAGCACCATGGACCTGCTGTGTGTTCCCTCAGCACCATGGACCTGCTGTTTGTTCCCTCAGCACCATGGACCTGCTGTTTGTTCCCTCAGCACCATGGACCTGCTGTTTATTCCCTCAGCACCATGGACCTGCTGTTTGTTCCCTCAGCAACATGGACCTGCTGTTTGTTCCCTCAGCACCATGGACCTGCTGTTTGTTCCCTGTTCCCTCAGCATCATGGACCTGCTGTTTGTTCCCTCAGCACCATGGACCTGCTGTTTGTTCCCTCAGCACCATGGACCTGCTGTTTGTTCCCTCAGCACCATGGACCTGCTGTTTGTTCCCTCAGCACCATGGACCTGCTGTTTGTTCCCTCAGCACCATGGACCTGCTGTTTGTTCCCTCAGCACCATGGACCTGCTGTTTGTTCCCTCAGCACCATGGACCTGCTGTTTGTTCCCTGTTCCCTCAGCACCATGGACCTGCTGTTTGTTCCCTCATCATCAGGGACCTGCTGTTTGTTCCCTCAGCACCATGGACCTCACAACAAACAGTCCTCACGACAGCCAGCCTCTCAACAAACAACCACTCAACAAACAGCCTCACAACAAACAGCCTCTCAACAGCCAGCCTCTCAACAAACAGCCTCACAACAAACAGCTTCACAACAAACAGCTTCACAACAACCAGCTTCACAACAACCAGCTTCACAACAACCAGCCTCACAACAAACAGCCTCACAACAACCAGCCTCACAACAAACAGCCTCACAACAACCAGCTTCACAACAAACAGCCTCACAACAACCAGCCTCACAACAACCAGCTTCACAACAACCAGCTTCACAACAACCAGCTTCACAACAAACAGCCTCACAACAACCAGCTTCACAACACCCAGCCTCACAACAACCACCTTCACAACAAACAGCTTCACAACAACCAGCTTCACAACAACCAGCTTCACAACAACCAGCTTCACAACAACCAGCTTCACAACAAACAGCTTCACAACAACCAGCCTCACAACAACCAGCTTCACAACAACCAGCCTCACAACAACCAGCTTCACAACAACCAGCCTCACAACAACCAGCCTCTCAACAACCAGCTTCACAACAACCAGCTTCACAACAACCAGCCTCACAACAAACAGCCTCACAACAACCAGTCTCACAAAACAGCCTCACAACAAACAGCCTCACAACAACCAGCTTCACAACAAACAACCTCACAACAACCAGCTTCACAACAAACAGCCTCACAACAACCAGCCTCACAACAAACAGCTTCACAACAACCAGCTTCACAACAACCAGCTTCACAACAAACAGCTTCACAACAACCAGCTTCACAACAACCAGCCTCACAACAACCAGTCTCACAACAACCAGCTTCACAACAACCAGCTTCACAACAACCAGCCTCACAACAACCAGTCTCACAACAAACAGTCTCACAACAAACAGCTTCACAACAACCAGCTTCACAACAACCAGCTTCACAACAACCAGCCTCACAACAACCAGCCTCACAACAAACAGCCTCACAACAACCAGCTTCACAACAACCAGCTTCACAACAACTAGCCCAGCGAGACAGACAACTTAACAGGGTGAATACGAGGGAGAGACAGAAATGGAGAGGAGGGGAGGTTTACTTGGCCCAAATAACTCACTCTCTCTCTCTCTCTCTCTCTCTCTCTCTCTCTCTCTCTCTCTCTCTCTCTCTCTCTCTCTCTCTCTCTCTCTCTCTCTCTCTCTCTCGACATGGGAAACATATGTTAACATTACCAAAGCAAGTGAATTAGATAATATACAGAAGTAAAATTAACAATAAAAAATTAACAGTAACGTTACACTCACAAAACTTCTAAAATAAAATACATTTAAAATGTCATATTCTGTCTATACACAGTGTTGTAATGAAGTACAAATAGGGAAAATAAATACACATAAATATGGGTTGTATTTACAATGGTGTTTGTTCTTCACTGGTTGCCCTTGTCTTGTGGGAACTGGTCACAAATCTTGCTGCTGTGATGGCACACTGCGGAATTTCACCGAGTAGATATGGGAGATTATCAAAATTGGATTAGTTTTCAAATTCTTTGTGGGTGTATGTAATCTGAGGGAAATATGTGTCTCTAATATGGTCCTACATTTGATAGGAGGTTAGGACATGCAGCTCAGTTTCCACCTCATTTTGTGGGCAGTGTGCACATACTGTAGCCTGTCTTCTCTTGAGAGCCAGGTCTGTCTACGGCGGCCTTTCTCAATAGCAAGGCTTTGCTGACTAAGTCTGTACATAGGCAAAGATTTCCTTCATTGTGGGTCAGTCACAGTGGTCAGGTATTCTGCCACTGTGTACTCTCTGTTTAGGGCTTCATTTTAGGTTGTAGAATTTAACGTCTCTTTTCTGGATTCCTATAAATGGCAGGTATCGGCCTAATTCTGCTCTGCATGCATTATTTGGTGTTTTAGGTTGTACACGGTGTTTGTCCCATTTTGTGAATTCTTGGTTGGTGAGCGGACCCCAGACCTCACAACCATATAGGGCAATGGGTTCTATAACTGATTCAAGTATTTTTTTTGCCAGATCCTAATTGGTATGTCAAATTTGACGTTCCTTTTGATGACATAGAGGGCCCTTCTTGCCTTGTCTCTCAGCTCGTTCACAACTTTGTTGAAGTTACCTGTGGCGCTGATGTTTAGGCCGAGGTATGTATAATTGTTTGTGTGCTCTAGGGCAACGGTGTCAAGATGGTATTTGTAGTTGTGGTCCTGGCGACTGGACCTTTTTTGGAACACCATTATTTTGGTCTTACTGAGATTTACTGTCAGGGCCCAGGTCTGACATAATCTGTGCATAAGATCTAGGTGCTGCTGTAAGCCCTACTTGGTTGGGGACAGAAGCACCAGATCATCAGCAAACAGTAGACATTTGACCTCAGATTCCAGCAGGGTGAGGCCGGGTGCTGCAGATTGTTCTAGTGCCCTCGCCAATTCGTTGATATATATGTTGAGGAGGGTGTGGCTTAAGCTGCATCCCTGTCTCACCCCACAGCACTTTGGAAAGAAATGTGTTTTTTTGCCAATTTTAACAGCACACTTGTTGTTTGTGTACATGGATTTTATAATGTTGTATGTTTTTCCCCCAACACCACTCTTCATCAATTTGTAGCAGACCCTCTTGCCAAACTGAATCAAAAGCTTTTTTGAAAACAACAAAGCATGAGAAGACTTTGCCTTTGCTTTGGTTTGTTTGTTTGTCAATTCGGGTGCGCAGGGTGAATACGTGGTCTGTCGTACTGTCATTTGGTAAAAAGCCAAATTGAAATATGATCAGTACATTGTTTTCACTGAGGAAATGTAGGAGTCTGCTGTTAATGATAATGCAGAGGATTTTCCCAAGGTGGCTGTTGATGCATATCCCACGGTAGTTATTGGGGTCACATTTCTCTTCACTTCTGTGGATTGGGGTGATCAATCCTTGGTTGCATATTGGGGAAGATGCCAGAGCTGAGAATGATGTTAAAGAGTTTTAGTATAGCCAATTGGAATTTGTGGTCTGTATATTTTATAATTTCACTGAGGATACCATCAACACCACAGGCCTTTTTGAGTTGGAGGGTTTGTATTTTGTCCTGTAGTTCATTCAATGTAATTTGAGAATCCATTGGGTTTTGCTCGTCTTTAATAGTTGATTCTAAGATCTGTATTTGATCATGTATATGTTTTTGCTGTTTGTTCTTTGTTATAGAGCCAATCAGATTGGAGAAGTGGTTTATCCATACTTCTCTGGTTAGGATAGATTCCTCTACATGTTGCCGTTTGTTTTCCAGTTTTCCCCAGAAGTGGTTAGAGTCTATGGATTCTTCAGATACATTGAGCTGATTTAATTTAATTCAAGTAGTGTGATTTTGCTGTGATCTGATAAGGGTGTCAGTGGGCTGACTGTGAACGCTCTGAGAGATTCTGGGTTGAGGTCTAGGTCTCTCTCCCTCCCCACTGTGAATGTTCTGAGAGATTCTGGGTTGAGGTCAGTGATAACCAGACCACCAGACCTCTGTCTAAGTCTCTCTCCCTCCCCACTGTGAATGCTCTGAGAGCCTGGCTTTTGTGTGTCCTCAGTGGATGTGTGGGTGCTATTAGGTGGGGGTGGGGGTTGTCAAGAGGGCTATCAGGGGAGCTGACAGGTGGGGGTGGGGTGTGTGGCATTGGTGGGTCCGGTGTTGTCTGTCCCATTGCGGTGTTGAGGTTGTGGTCCAGGCCTGAGGTGGGCTGTTCTGCTGGCTTTCCTGGGGGAAGCCTAACTTCCAGTGCCGACAGAGACGGCCACCTCGCTTCGCGTTCCTATGCAGTTTTTTGTTTTTTTACGTGTTATTTCTTACATTAGTACCCCAGGTCATCTTAGGTTTCATTACATACAGTCGAGAAGAACTACTGAATATAAGATCAGCGTCAACTCACCATCAGTACGACCAAGAATATGACTTTCCCGAAGCGGATCCTGTGTTCTGCCTTTCACCCAGGACAACGGAATGGATCCCAGCCGGCGACCCAAAAAAACGACTTTGTAAAAGAGGGAAACGAGGCGGACTTTCTGGTCAGACTCCGGAGACGGGCACATCGTGCACCACTCCCTAGTATACTTCACGCCAATGTCCAGTCTCTTGACAACAAGGTTGATGAAATCCGAGCAAGGGTAGCATTCCAGAGGGACATCAGAGACTGTAACGTTCTGTGCTTCACGGAAACATGGCTCACTGGAGAGACGCTATCGGAGGCGGTGCAGCCAGCGGGTTCTCCACGCATCGCGCCGACAGAAACAAACATCTTTCTGGTAAGAAGAGGGGCGGGGGCGTATGCTTCATGGCTAACGAGACATGGTGTGATCACAGAAACATACAGGAACTCAAATCCTTCTGTTCACCTGATTTAGAATTCCTCACAATCAAATGTCGACCGCATTATCTACCAAGAGAATTCTCTTCGATTATAATCACAGCCGTATATATTCCCCCCCAAGCAGACACATCGATGGCTCTGAACGAACATTATTTGACTCTTTGCAAACTGGAATCCATACATCCTCAGGCTGCATTCATTGTAGCTGGGGATTTTAACAAGGCTAATCTGAAAACAAGACTCCCTAAATTGTATCAGCATATCGATTGCGCAACCAGGGCTGGCAAAACCTTGGATCATTGTTATTCTAACTTCCGCGACGCATATAAGGCCCTGCCCCGCCCTCCTTTCGGAAAAGCTGACCATGACTCCATTTTGATGATCCCTGCCTACAGACAGAAACTAAAACAAGAAGCTCCCACGCTGAGGTCTGTCCAACGCTGGTCCGACCAAGCTGATTCCACACTCCAAGACTGCTTCCATCACGTGGACTGGGATATGTTTCGTATTGCGTCAGACAACAACATTGACGAATACGCTGATTCGGTGTGCGAGTTCATTAGAACGTGCGTTGAAGATGTCGTTCCCATAGCAACGATTAAAACATTCCCTAACCAGAAACCGTGGATTGATGGCAGCATTCGTGAAACTGAAAGCGCGAACCACTGCTTTTAATCAGGGCAAGGTGACTGGTAACATGACCGAATACAAACAGTGCAGATATTCCCTCCGCAAGGCTATCAAACAAGCTAAGCGTCAGTATAGAGACAAAGTAGAATCTCAATTCAACGGCTCAGACACAAGAGGTATGTGGCAGGGTCTACAGTCAATCACGGACTACAAGAAGAAAACCAGCCCAGTCACCGACCAGGTTGTCTTGCTCCCAGGCAGACTAAATAACTTTTTTGCCCGCTTTGAGGACAATGCAGTGCCACTGACACGGCCTGCAACGAAAACATGCGGACTCTCCTTCACTGCAGCCGAGGTGAGTAAAACATTTAAACGTGTTAACCCTCGCAAGGCTGCAGGTCCAGACGGCATCCCCAGCCGCGCCCTCAGAGCATGCGCAGACCAGCTGGCTGGTGTGTTTACGGACATATTCAATCAATCCCTATACCAGTCTACTGTTCCCACATGCTTCAAGAGGGCCACCATTGTTCCTGTTCCCAAGAAAGCTAAGGTAACTGAGCTAAACAACTACCGCCCCGTAGCACTCACTTCCGTCATCATGAAGTGCTTTGAGAGACTAGTCAAGGACCATATCACCTCCACCCTACCTGACACCCTAGACCCACTCCAATTTGCTTACCGCCCAAATAGGTCCACAGACGATGCAATCTCAACCACACTGCACACTGCCCTAACCCATCTGGACAAGAGGAATACCTATGTGAGAATGCTGTTCATCGACTACAGCTCGGCATTTAAACACCATAGTACACCCTAAGCTCGTCATCAAGCTCGAGACCCTGGGTCTCGACCCCGCCATGTGCAACTGGGTACTGGACTTCCTGACGGGCCGCCCCCAGGTGGTGAGGGTAGGCAACAACATCTCCACCCCACTGATCCTCAACACTGGGGCCCCACAAGGGTGCGTTCTGAGCCCTCTCCTGTACTCCCTGTTCACCCACGACTGCGTGGCCACGCACGCCTCCAACTCAATCATCAAGTTTGCGGACGACACAACAGTGGTAGGCTTGATTACCAACAACGACGAGACGGCCTACAGGGAGGAGGTGAGGGCCCTCGGAGTGTGGAAAATAATCTCTCACTCAACGTCAACAAAATAAAGGAGATGATTGTGGACTTCAGGAAACAGCAGAGGGAACACCCCCCTATCCACATTGATGGAACAGTAGTGGAGAGGGTAGTAAGTTTTAAGTTCCTCGGCATACACATTACAGACAAACTGAATTGGTCCACTCACACAGACAGCATCGTGAAGAAGGCACAGCAGCGCCTCTTCAAGCTCAGGAGGCTGAAGAAATTCGGCTTGTCACCAAAAGCACTCACAAACTTCTACAGATGCACAATCGAGAGCATCCTGGCGGGCTGTATCACCGCCTGGTATGGCAACTGCTCCGCCCACAACCGTAAGGCTCTCCAGAGGGTAGTGATGTCTGCACAACGCATCACCGCGGGCAAACTACCTGCCCTCCAGGACACCTACACCACCCGATGTTACAGGAAGGCCATAAAGATCATCAAGGACAACACCCACCCGAGCCACTGCCTGTTCACCCCGCTATCATCCAGAAGGCGAGGTCAGTACAGGTGCATCAAAGCTGGGACCGAGAGACTGAAAAACAGCTTCTATCTCAAGGCCAGACTGTTAAACAGCCACCACTAACATTGAGTGGCTGCTGCCAACACACTGACACTGACTCAACTCCAGCCACTTTAATAATGGGAATTGATGGGAAATGATGTAAAATATATCACTAGCCACTTTAAACAATGCTACCTAATATAATGTTTACATACCCTACATTATTCATCTCATATGTATACGTATATACTGTACTCTATATCATCTACTGCATCCTTATGTAATACATGTATCACAAACCACTTTGTTTACATACTCATCTCATATGTATATACTGTACTCGATACCATCTACTGTATCTTGCCTATGCTGCTCTGTACCATCACTCATTCATATATCCTTATGTACATATTCTTTATCCCCTTACACTGTGTATAAGACCGTAGTTTAGGAATTGTTAGTTAGATTACTTGTTGGTTATTACTGCATTGTCAGAACTAGAAGCACAAGCATTTCGCTACACTCGCATTAACATCTGCTAACCATGTGTATGTGACAAATAAAATTTGATTTGATTTGATTTGAGCGTCGTGCTCTCTGTCACACCTCAGTTTTCTCACCTCTTAACTCACTGTGTGCCTCTTTAAGTTCTCTCACCTCAGTCTGTAGAGCAGCTCTCTCAGACAGCCGTCTATCTCCACCTTCTGCCCTTCGGGGTCTTGTTGGGGGGGTGTTTTTGTGCTGGTCTATTTCGTGGGTTTGTTCTGTTTGTATTGTGTGGACTAGGTCTCTGAGCACCACCATGTCTCTCTCCAGCTCTCTGAGCTCCACCATGTCCCTCTCCAGCTCTGTGAATGTATCCCTCTCAATGATGGAGGAGCAGTGCAGTTGTGGAACCTGGGTGTTTTCAGTGTTGGGGGGTGACTATCATGGCTGGTGTCTAACAGGCTCGGTTGTAATTGGCTGGTCTCTAACAGGCTCGGCTGCAATTGGCTGGTCTCAAGTTTCTCTCTGTAGATTAAGGTCTGAATTCACATATCTCCATGTGCTCCGAGCCACTCCCAGCACGACAGTATGTCTCTATATAACCCTGTTGGACTGTGTCTGAACCACTCTGAGACAGTATGTCTCTATATAACCCTGTTGGACTGTGTCTGACCCACTGAGACAGTATGTCTCTATATAACCCTGTTGGACTGTGTCTGACCCACTCTGAGACAGTATGTCTCTATATAACCCTGTTGGACTGTGTCTGACCCACTCTGAGACAGTATGTCTCTATATAACCCTGTTGGACTGTGTCTGACCCACTCTGAGACAGTATGTCTCTATATAACCCTGTTGGACTGTGTCTGACCCACTCTGAGACAGTATGTCTCTATATAACCCTGTTGGACTGTGTCTGACCCACTCTGAAGATTCAGCAAATGAAGTCATGTGTTCATGTGTCTGACAGGACAGGACTGGACAGGACGTGCGAGGAGCCTGGCTGCAGTAAGAGTACCGAAATACATTATTCATCTAAGCTGGAGGAATGGGAGAAATGGGGGAGAGGAGTGTGAATGAGGAGAGGAAAGGGAGAGGAGGAGGATGGTGGTAAGGAGGAGGGCGAGGAATTGTGAGTAGAGGGACAGCAGGAGAGTAATTTAAACTATAAGCAGTTCATTTTAGTATTTTTATTGATGATGATGTACTACAGATATAATAGCGGTGTTTCTAAAAACAGAAAGGCTTTCCAATAGTCCTACCTGATAGTAGAGTTCAGAGGTTATTAATGACTCAAACTGGGATATAAAGTCAGACCAGTACTCCTACCTGGAAGTAGAGTTCAGAGGTTATTAATGACTCAAACTGGGATATAAAGTCAGACCAGTACTCCTACCTGATAGTAGAGTTCAGAGGTTATTAATGACTCAAACTGGGATATGAAGTCAGACCAGTACTCCTACCTGGAAGTAGAGTTCAGAGGTTATTAATGACTCAAACTGGGATATGAAGTCAGACCAGTACTCCTACCTGGAAGTAGAGTTCAGAGGTTATTAATGACTCAAACTGGGATATAAAGTCAGACCAGTACTCCTACCTGATAGTAGAGTTCAGAGGTTATTAATGACTCAAACTGGGATATGAAGTCAGACCAGTACTCCTACCTGATAGTAGAGTTCAGAGGTTATTAATGACTCAAACTGGGATATGAAGTCAGACCAGTACTCCTACCTGGAAGTAGAGTTCAGAGGTTATTTATGACTCACAGCTTCTCTGTGCGTGACTGGAGACCTGGGTTAAAGACACAGCTTCTCTGTGCGTGACTGGAGACCTGGGTTAAAGACACCACTTGTCTGTGTGTGAATGGAGGCCTTTGTTAAAGACAAACCTTATGCCCTGCAGGCTGACGAGTCAGTTTAGAACTGAAGAACGATGTTGGGCCACTGAACAGTCCCTGGCTAAGCAGAGACAATGCCAGGTGAGGGCTATAGAGGCAGAGCTGTTATGGGCCCTCATGGGGTGGTTAAGGGGTTGAGTGTCAGTGTTGTTAGAGCATTGACTTATGACGGTCATTAAGCCTGTCGTTAAGTGGATCCACTATGAACTAGCAAGCCAGCCAGCCAGTCAGTCAGTCAGTCAGTCAGTCAGTCAACCAGTCAGCCATGCAGCCAGCCAGACAGTCAGTCAGTCAACCAGTCAGAAAGCCATGCAGCCAGTCAGTCAGTTGCAGGCTCGTTGTAATGGAATCTGACTGACTGTTAGGGAATGTTGCATGACAGGGTGAGACATTACCCCTCTGATGAGTTATCAGTCAGCCAGAACCAACCAGGACCAACCAGGACTAACCAGGACCAACCAGGAGCAGTCAGAACCAACCAGGACCAAACAGGAATCACCAGGACCAACCAGGACCAGTCAGGACCAACCAGGACTAACCAGGAATGACCAGGACCAACCAGGACCAGTCAGGACCAACCAGGACTAACCAGGAATGACCAGGACTAACCAGGAATGACCAGGACCAACCAGGACAAACCAAGACTAACCAGGAATGACCAGGACCAGTCAGGACCAACCAGGACTAACCAGGAATGACCAGGACCAACCAGGACCAGTCAGGACCAACCAGGACTGACCAGGACCAACCAGGACCAACCAAGACTAACCAGGACCAACCAGGACCAGTCAGGACCAGTCAGGACCAACCAGGACCATCGAGGAATGACCAGGACCAACCAGGACCAGTCAGGACCAACCAGGACCAGTTAGGACCAAGCAATTCCAGTCAGGACCAACCACGACTAACCAGGAACAATCAGGACCAGCCAGGACCAACCAGGAACAATCAGGACCAGCCAGGACCAACCACGACTAACCAGGAACAATCAGGACCAACCAGGACCAACCCAGGTCACTGAATGGAGTGTAGGAGATTAAACTACTACTACACTACCATTACATTACCCTAAACACATTGTTTAGCAACATTACCCTGAAGGCATATGTACTGAGTTTGTCTACCTTCATTATTCTACATTACCACCAATACACAGCAAGTTACATTTCCCTACATCACCCTACCAATAGACACAGCTGGGTTTGTCTAGTGACATTTCCTACATTACAGTATTTGTTATGGCTCTACCAGGCCTAAACAGGAAGCTACCAGCTCTACCAGGCCTAAACAGGAAGCTACCAGCTCTACCAGGCCTAAACAGGAAGCTACCAGCTCTACCAGGCCTAAACAGGAAGCTACCAGCTCTACCAGGCCTAAACAGGAAGCTACCAGCTCTACCAGGCCTAAACAGGAAGCTACCAGCTCTACCAGGCCTAAACAGGAAGCTACCAGCTCTACCTGTTGTTACAGGCTTATTTTAATTTTAACATGGGTTTTAAAACAATCTCAGAAATCTACACACACAACCCTCTAATGACACAGTAAAAACAGGTTTCTAGAATGTTTGGCTAATTTAGTCAAAATATACAACAGAAATACCAAATTTACATAAGTATTCAGACTCTTTGCTGTCAGACAGGCGCACACCTGTCTATATAAGGTCCCACAGTTGACAGTGCATGTCAGAGTTTAAAACCAAGCCATGAAGTGGAAGGAATCCCAACATATCCACCCATCCTGCCTGTCTCACCTGCTCTGACCCACATGTTCCCAACATATCCACCCATCCTGCCTGTCTCACCTGCTCTGACCCACATGTTCCCAACATATCCACCCATCCTGCCTGTCTCACCTGCTCTGACCCACATGATCCCAACATATCCACCCATCCTGCCTGTCTCACCTCCTCTGACCCACATGTTCCCACCATATACACCCATCCTGCCTGTCTCACCTGCTCTGACCCACATGTTCCCACCATATACACCCATCCTGCCTGTCTCACCTGCTCTGACCCACATGTTCCCACCATATACACCCATCCTGCCTGTCTCACCTGCTCTGACCCACATGTTCCCAACATATACACCCATCCTGCCTGTCTCACCTGCTCTGACGCACATGTTCCCACCATATACACCCATCCTGCCTGTCTCACCTGCTCTGACCCACATGTTCCCACCATATCCACCCATCCTGCCTGTCTCACCTGCTCTGACGCACATGTTCCCACCATATCCATCCATCCTGCCTGTCTCACCTGCTCTGACCCACATGATCCCACCATATCCATCCATCCTGCCTGTCTCACCTGCTCTGACCCACATGATCCCAACATATCCACCCATCCTGCCTGTCTCACAATCACATTTTGCTCCTTCCTCATCCTTTGAATATCTCCAGTGTTTGTAATATTTTATGCCATATAGCCCCCATCCTCAACTGGTGGAGCGCGGACCAGATCCGGACCCAGAACAGGGTCAATACGGACTGCTGTTTTTAATGTTTTTCCTCAGCCGGTCTTCGACACCTGGTATTATAGAAACACACATAAGACATGGAAGCATGTGTAGAGTTGCAGGAAATTCGCTTTAAAACAGCAAAAAAATATCTGCCCCATGAAAAATGTGTAGAATTGTGGGAAATTGTCTTTAAAATTGCAACATTTTCTCTCCTCGAACAAAAGGGGTGTGAACAGTTTGGGGTCACATGGGTTGCTAGGTGGGGGTTTGTTATTACGCTGATAAATATTGATTTATCAGCATGGGTTGAGAGGTGGCAATGGCACCGTTCCCACCAAGGAAATTTGTGTGACGGACCTTCTCAAATAGTACTTGAGTAACCCTTCCATATGGCTTCAAATTGTACTATTTCTCAATTTTGTTCCATATTTAGATAATAAGAGTCATTTGATTCATCCACTGTCTTAACGATGGAGGGTAATTTGATTAATCCACTGTCTTAACGATGGAGGGTAATTTGATTCATCCACTGTCTTAACGATGGAGGGTAATTTGATTCATCCACTGTCTTAACGATGGAGGGTAATTTGATTCATCCACTGTCTTACCGATGGGGAGTCTTTTGATTCATCCACTGTCTTAACGATGGAGGATCATTTGATTCATCCACTGTCTTAACGATGGAGGGTAATTTGATTCATCCACTGTCTTAACGATGGAGAGATCTGAAATCTTTCAGACATCCGCAATGTTGAGGGAATTCTATTTGAGTCAGAAAACATTACTCATATGATAGGTAAGATATCCTCACTAGGGTACTTGGCACGCTAGCGTCCAACCTGGCCAACATCCAGTGAAATTGCAGAGTGCCTAATTCAAAAACAGAAATACTTATTATAACAATTCATGAAACTTAACAGTGTTACACATCGGTTTAAAGATTAGCTTGTTCATCCAATCACGGTGTCAGATTTCAAAAAGGCTTTACAGTGAAAGCACACCATGCGATTATCTGAGGACAGAACAATGGTTACAAACAGTAACCAGCCAAGTAGAAGTTTCACAAGGCAGAAATAGAGAGAAAATTAATCACTTACCTTTGATGATCTCCATATGGTTGCACTCCGAAGATATTCATTTACTCAATAAATGTTCGTTTTGTTCGATAAAGTCTCTCTTTATATCCAAAATCCTCAGTTTTGTTTGCGCGTTTTCTTCAGAAATCCACAGGCTCAAACACAGTCACAGGCAGAAGAAAAATCCAAATAGTATCCGTAAAGTTCGTAGAAACATTTCAAACAATGTTCATAATCAATCCTCAGGTTGTTTTTAGCCTAAATAATCGATAATATTTCAACCGGACAATAACGTTGTCAATATAAAAGGTAAACAAGAAAGGCGCGCGCTTGGGTCTCGCGCAGGAAAAAGCTCTGGGCCACTGTAGTGTCCACACATTTAGAGAGGTCTTACTCCCTAATTTTTCAGAAATAAAGACTGTTGACATCTAGTGGAAGGCATAGGAAATGCAATTTGTGTCAATGGATACTGTAAAGGCATTCAAAATACAAATAAATCCTACTTCCTGGATGGATTTTTCTCAGGTTTTCACCTGCCAAATCAGTCCTGTTAAACTCACACACATTATGTTTAACAGTTTTGGAAACTTTAGAGTGTTTTCTATCCTAATCTACCAATTACATGCATATCCTAGGGTCTGGGCCTGAGTAGCAGGCAGTTTATTTTGGGCACGCTTTTCATCCGAAGATGAAAATAGTGCCCCCTACCTAGAGAAGATACAACATCCTGCAGAGAGCCAATCCACCTGACAATCTCTTAGAAAAAAATATAAACTATTGGAAGCAAAACTAAAAAATAACTGATATTGGCACAAAGTGGAGCAGTGTTGGAACATAACTAATGGAATTACAGTTAATGACAATTTATGATTATAAACTAATGTACCAAATTGATTATACAAGAGACAACATTCACAAATTCTACAGTACAACGGCAGAGTCATGTCTGATGTGGAAAACGAATAGTTACTCAATGATTCATGCCTTCTGGGATGCTATTTAGCAGCTGGTGTTTCTAAAAGCTTCCCTCCTGTTGTTCATGTGGTTTAGCTGGGACATACAGTATTACTGCTAGTAGAGCTGATAGCCTGGTAACTGTGTCAGTATTCCTGTTAGAAGAGCTGATAGCCTGGTAACTGTGTCAGTATTCCTGTTAGTAGAGCTGATAGCCTGGTAACTGTGTCAGTATTCCTGTTAGTAGAGCTGATAGCCTGGTAACTTTGTCAGTATTCCTGCTAGTAGAGCTGATAGCCTGGTAACTGTGTCAGTATTCCTGTTAGTAGAGCTGATAGCCTGGTAACTGTGTGTCAGTATTCCTGTTAGTAGAGCTGATAGCCTGGTAACTGTGTGCCAGTATTCCTGCCAGTAGAGCTGACAGCCTGGTAACTGTGTCAGTATTCCTGACAGTAGAGCTGATAGCCTGGTAACTGTGTCAGTATTCCTGTTAGTAGAGCTGATAGCCTGGTATCTGTGTCAGTATTCCTGCTAGTAGAGCTGATAGCCTGGTAACTGTGTCAGTATTCCTGCTAGTAGAGCTGATAGCCTGGTAACTGTGTCAGTATTCCTGTTAGTAGAGCTGATAGCCTGGTAACTGTGTCAGTATTCCTGTTAGTAGAGCTGATAGCCTGGTAACTGTGTCAGTATTCCTGTTAGTAGAGCTGATAGCCTGGTAACTGTGTGTCAGTACTCCTGTTAGAAGAGCTGATAGCCTGGTAACTGTGTGTCAGTACTCCTGTTAGTAGAGCTGACAGCCTGGTAACTGTGTCAGTATTCCTGCCAGTAGAGCTGATAGCCTGGTAACTGTGTGTCAGTATTCCTGCCAGTAGAGCTGATAGCCTGGTAACTGTGTCAGTATTCCTGTTAGTAGAGCTGACAGCCTGGTAACTGTGTCAGTATTCCTGTTAGTAGAGCTGATAGCCTGGTAACTGTGTGTCAGTACTCCTGTTAGAAGAGCTGATAGCCTGGTAACTGTGTGTCAGTACTCCTGTTAGTAGAGCTGACAGCCTGGTAACTGTGTCAGTATTCCTGCCAGTAGAGCTGATAGCCTGGTAACTGTGTGTCAGTATTCCTGCCAGTAGAGCTGATAGCCTGGTAACTGTGTCAGTATTCCTGTTAGTAGAGCTGACAGCCTGGTAACTGTGTCAGTATTCCTGTTAGTAGAGCTGACAGCCTGGTAACTGTGTCAGTATTCCTGCTAGTAGAGCTGATAGCCTGGTAACTGTGTCAGTATTTCTGTTAGTAGAGCTGATAGCCTGGTAACTGTGTCAGTATTTCTGTTAGTAGAGCTGACAGCCTGGTAACCGTGTTAGTATTTCTGTTAGTAGAGCTGATAGCCTGGTAACTGTGTCAGTATTTCTGTTAGTAGAGCTGATAGCCTGGTAACTGTGTCAGTATTTCTGTTAGTAGAGCTGACAGCCTGGTAACCGTGTTAGTATTTCTGTTAGTAGAGCTGATAGCCTGGTAACTGTGTGTCAACAAACCACAGAGCTCTGATCCCTCTTTTGTCTCCAGCAGAAAGGCTCTCCAGCAGAAAGGCTCTCCAGCAGGCAGGTTGTTTTCAACAAACTAGTCTAACTGGCTGTCTGTGTGAGCACTTTAAACCCGGCAGCTTCCCTCCATATACTTCTATATCTCTGGGATCAACTCTAATTGTCTGAACAGACAGAGAAACATATCAGGGGTTTTACAGCCATCTGACGAATTGATCAGGTCAGATGGGAGTCAATGACAGGATAACCAACACTGTGATCCAGGCAGCGTTGTTGACGTTGTTACCAAATTACACCTGTACTTATGGACTTATGTAGCGAGCAGCGAACGGCCTGCCTGTGTGTGTGTTTAGGTAGCAGGCAGCCAGTGTGTGTGTGTGTGTGTTTAGGTAACAGGCAGCCAGTGTGTGTGTTTAGGTAGCAGGCAGCCAGTGTGTGTGTTTAGGTAGCAGGCAGCCATTGTGTGTGTTTAGGGAGCAGGCAGCCAGTGTGTGTGTTAAGCTAGCAGGCAGCCAGTGTGTGTGTTTAGGTAGCAGGCAGCCAGTGTGTGTGTTTAGGTAGCAGGCAGCCAGTGCCATCAATCCACGGTTTCTGGTTTGGGAATGTTTTAATCGTTGCTATGAGAACGACATCTTCAACGCACATTCTAATGAACTCGCACACCGAATCAGCGTATTCGTCAATGTTGTTGTCTGACGCAATACGAAACATATCCCAGTCCACGTGATGGAAGCAGTCTTGGAGTGTGGAATCAGATTGGTCGGACCAGCGTTGGACAGACCTCAGCCTGGGAGCTTCTTGTTTTAGTTTCTGTCTGTAGGCAGGGATCAACAAAATGGAGTCGTGGTCAGCTTTTCCGAAAGGAGGGCGGGGCAGGGCCTTATATGCGTCGCGGAAGTTAGAATAACAGTGATCCAAGGTTTTGCCAGCCCTAAACCCAGTTAAGGTTTAGGGTTAAGGTTTACAGTTAAGGTTTATGGTTAAGGTAAGGGTTAAGGTTTACAGTTAAGGTTTGGGGTTAATGTTTAGGGTTAAGGTTTACAGTTAAGGTTTTAGGGTTAAGGTTTAAGGTTTAGGGTTAAGTTTTACAGTTAAGGTTCAGGGTTAAGGTTTACAGTTAAGGTTTAGGGTTAAGGTACGTGTTAACGTTTACAGTTAAGGTTTAGGGTTATGGTAAGGGTTAAGGTTTACAGTTAAGGTTTACAGTTAAGATTTACAGTTAAGGTTTAGGGTTAATGTTTAGGGTTAAGGTTTAGGGTTAAGGTTTCCAGTTAAGGTTTAGGGTTAAGGTTTCCAGTTAAGGTTTCCAGTTAAGGTTTAGGGTTAAGGTTTAGGGTTAAGGTTTAGGGTTAAGGTTTACAGTTATGGTTTTAGGGTAAAGGTTTAGGGTTAAGGTTTAAAGTTAAGGACAAGGGTTAAGGTTTGCAGTTAAGGTTTATGGTTAAGGTTTACAGTTAAGGTTTAGAGTTACGGTTTACAGTTAAGGTTTACAGTTAAGTTTTAGGTTTACAGTTAAGATTTAGGGTTAAGGTTTACAGTTAAGGTTTGGGGTTAAGGTTTACAGTTAAGGTTTAGGGTTAAGGTTTACAGTCAAGATTTAGGGTTAAGGTTTAGGGTTAAGGTTTACAGTTAAGGTTTAGGGTTAAGGTTTACGGTTAAGGTTTACAGTTAAGGTTCAGGGTTAGGGTTAAGGTAAGGGTTAAGGTTTACAGTTAAGTTTTAGGGATAAGGTAAGGGTTAAGGTTTAGTGTTAAGGTTTACAGTCAAGATTTAGGGTTAAGGTTTACAGTTAAGATTTTGGGTTAAGGTTTACAGTTAAGGTTTAGGGTTAAGGTAAGGGTTAACGTTTAGGGTTAAGGTTTACAGTTAAGGTTTAGGGTTAAGGTAAGGGTTAAGGTTTACAGTTAAGGTTTAGTGTTAAGGGTTACAGTTTGGGGTAAGGTTTAGGGTTAAGGATTACAGCTAAGGTTTAGGGTTAAGGTCAGGGTTAAGGTTTAGGGTTAAGGTAAGGGTTAAGGTTTAGGGTTAAGGTTTACAGTTAAGATTTCGGGTTAAGGTTTACAGTTAAGGATTAGGGTTAAGGTTTACAGTTAAGGTTCATGGTTAAGGTTTACAGTTAAGTTTTAAGGTTAAGGTAATGGTTAAGGTTTAAAGTTAAGATTTCGGGTTAAGGTTTACAGTTAAGATTTCGGGTTAAGGTTTACAGTTAAGGTTTAGGGTTAAGGTTTACAGTTAAGGGTTAGGGTTAAGGTAAGTGTTAAGGTTTAGGGTTAGGGTTAGGGTTAAGTTTTACAGTTAAGGTTTAGGGTTAAGGTTTAGGTTTTAGGTCTAGGGTTAAGGTTTACAGTTAAGGTTTAGGGTTAAGGTTTCCCGTTAAGGTTTAGAATTAAGGTTTACAGTTAAGGATTAGGGTTAAGGTTTACAGTTAAGGTTTACTGTTAAGGTTTACTGTTAAGGTTTACGGTTAAGGTTTTAGGGTAAAGGTTTAGGGTTAAGGTTTAATGTTAAGGATTACATTTAAGGTTTTGGGTTAAGGTTTAGAGTTAAGATTTAGGGTTAAGGTTTACAGTTAAGTTTTAAAGTTAAGGATTACAGTTAAGGTTTCAGGTCGAGGTTTACAGTTAAGTTTTAGGGTTAAGGTAATGGTTAAGGTTTAAAGTTAAGTATTACAGTTAAGGTTTAGGGTTACGGTAAGGGTTAAGATTTACAATTAAGGTTTAGGGTTAAGGTTTACAGTTAAGGTTTAGAATTACAGTTTACAGTTAAGGTTTAGGGTTAGGGTTAAGGTTTACAGTTAATATTCAGGGTTAACGTTTACAGTTAAGGTTTAGGGTTAAGGTTTACAGTTACGGTTTAGGGTTAAGGTTTACAGTTAAGGTTTAGGGTTACGGTAAGGGTTAAGATTTACAATTAAGGTTTAGGGTTAAGGTTTACAGTTAAGGTTTAGAGTTACGGTTTACAGTTAAAGTTTACAGTTAAGGTTTAGGGTTAGGGTTAAGGTTTACAGTTAAGATTCAGGGTTAACGTTTACAGTTAAGGTTTAGGGTTAAGGTTTACAGTTAAGGGTTAGGGTTAAGGTTTACAGTTAAGGGTTAGGGTTAAGGTTTACAGTTAAGATTTAGCGAAAAGGTAAGGGTTAAGGTTTACAGTTAAGTTGTAGGGTTAAGGTAAGGGTTAAGGTTTAGGGTTAAGGTTTACCGTTAAGATTTAGGGTTAAGGTTTACAGTTAAGGTTTTGGGTTAAGGTTTACAGTTAAGATTTCGGGTTAAGTTTTACAGTTAAGGTTTATGGTTAAGGTTGACAGTTAAACGTTTGGGGTTAAGGGTTACAGTATGGGGTTATTGTTTAGGGTTAAGGTTTAGGGTTAATGTAAGTGTTCAGGTTTACAGTTAAGGTTTAGGGTTAGGGTTTATGGTTAAGGTTTAGGGTTAAGGTTTAGGGTTAAGTTTTACAGTTAAGGTTTAGGGTTAAGGTTTAGGGTTAAGGTAAGGGCTTAGGGTAAGGGTTAAGGTTAAGGGTTAAGGTTTAGGGTTAAGGGTTACAGTCTGGGGTAAGGTTAAGGGTTAAGGTTTAGGGTTAAGGTTTAGGGTTATGGTTTACAGTTAAGGAGTAGGGTTAAGGTTTACAGTTAAGGTTCAGTGTTAAAGTTTACAGTTAAGGTTTAGGGTTAAGGTTTGCAGTTAAGGTTTAGGGTTAAGGCAAGTGTTAAGGTTTACAGTTAAGTTTTAGGGTTACGGTAAGGGTTAAGGTTTAGAGTTAAGTTTTAGGGTTAAGGTTTACAGTTAAGGTTTAGGGTTAATGTTTAGGGTTAAGGTTTAGAGTTAAGATTTCCAGCTAAGGTTTGGGGTTAAGGTTTACAGTTAAGGTATGCAGTTAAGGTTCAGGGTTAAGGTAAGGGTTAAGTTTTACAGTCAAGGTTTAGGGTTTAGGTAAGGGTTAAGGTTTACAGTTAAGGTTTAGGGTTAAGGTTTACAGTTAATGTTTTGGGGTAAAGGTTTAGGGTTAAGGTTTAAAGTTAAGGATTACAGTTAAGGTTTAGGGTTAAGGTTTACAGTTAAGGTTTAGGGTTAAGGTAAGGGGTAAGATTTACAATTAAGGTTTAGGGTTAAGGTTTACAGTTAAGGTTTAGAGTTACGGTTTACAGTTAAAGTTTACAGTTAAGGTTTAGGGTTAGGGT
This sequence comes from Oncorhynchus masou masou, assembly GCF_036934945.1. NCBI lineage: Eukaryota > Metazoa > Chordata > Actinopteri > Salmoniformes > Salmonidae > Oncorhynchus > Oncorhynchus masou. Next base: position 101,250 of record NW_027012168.1, read on the forward strand.
TAAGGTTTACAGTTAAGTTTCAGGGTTAACGTTTACAGTTAAGGTTTAGGGTTAAGGTTTACAGTTAAGGGTTAGGGTTAAGGTTTACAGTTAAGGGTTAGGGTTAAGGTTTACAGTTACGATTTAGGGAAAAGGTAAAGGTTAAGGTTTACAGTTAAGTTGTAGGGTTAAGGTAAGGGTTAAGGTTTACAGTTAAGGGTTAGGGTTAAGGTTTACAGTTAAGGTTTAGGGTTAAGGTAAGGGTTAAGGTTTATGGTTAAGGTTTACAGTTAAGATTTAGGGTTAAGATTTACAGTTAAGGTTTTGGGTTAAGGTTTACAGTTAAGATTTCGGGTTAAGTATTACAGTTAAGGTTTATGGTTAAGGTTGACAGTTAAACGTTTGGGGTTAAGGGTTACAGTATGGGGTTATTGTTTAGGGTTAAGGTTTAGGGTTAATGTAAGTGTTCAGGTTTACAGTTAAGGTTTAGGGTTTACAGTTAAGGTTTAGGGTTAAGGTTTAGGGTTAAGTTTTACAGTTAAGGTTTAGGGTTAAGGTTTAGGGTTAAGGTAAGGGCTTAGGGTAAGGGTTAAGGTTAAGGGTTAAGGTTTAGGGTTAAGGGTTACAGTCTGGGGTAAGGTTAAGGGTTAAGGTTTAGGGTTAAGGTTTAGGGTTATGGTTTACAGTTAAGGAGTAGGGTTAAGGTTTACAGTTAAGGTTCAGGGTTAAAGTTTACAGTTAAGGTTTAGGGTTAAGGTTTGCAGTTAAGGTTTAGGGTTAAGGCAAGTGTTAAGGTTTACAGTTAAGTTTTAGGGTTACGGTAAGGGTTAAGGTTTAGAGTTAAGTTTTAGGGTTAAGGTTTACAGTTAAGGTTTAGGGTTAATGTTTAGGGTTAAGGTTTAGAGTTAAGATTTTCAGCTAAGGTTTGGGGTTAAGGTTTACAGTTAAGGTATGCAGTTAAGGTTCAGGGTTAAGGTAACGGTTAAGTTTTACAGTTAAGGTTTAGGGTTTAGGTAAGGGTTAAGGTTTACAGTTAAGGTTTAGGATTAAGGTTTACAGTTAATGTTTTGGGGTAAAGGTTTAGGGTTAAGGTTTAAAGTTAAGGATTACAGTTAAGGTTTAGGGTTAAGGTTTACAGTTAAGGTTTAGGGTTAAGGTAAGGGGTAAGATTTACAATTAAGGTTTAGGGTTAAGGTTTACAGTTAAGGTTTAGAGTTACGGTTTACAGTTAAAGTTTACAGTTAAGGTTTAGGGTTAGGGTTAAGGTTTACAGTTAAGTTTCAGGGTTAACGTTTACAGTTAAGGTTTAGGGTTAAGGTTTACAGTTAAGGGTTAGGGTTAAGGTTTACAGTTAAGGGTTAGGGTTAAGGTTTACAGTTACGATTTAGGGAAAAGTTAAGGGTTAAGGTTTACAGTTAAGTTGTAGGGTTAAGGTAAGGGTTAAGGTTTACAGTTTAGGGTTAAGGTTTACAGTTAAGGTTTAGGGTTAAGGTAAGGGTTAAGGTTTATGGTTAAGGTTTACAGTTAAGATTTAGGGTTAAGGTTTACAGTTAAGGTTTTGGGTTAAGGTTTACAGTTAAGATTTCAGGTTAAGTATTACAGTTAAGGTTTATGGTTAAGGTTGACAGTTAAATGTTTGGGGTTAAGGGTTACAGTATGGGGTTATTGTTTAGGGTTAAGGTTTAGGGTTAATGTAAGTGTTCAGGTTTACAGTTAAGGTTTAGGGTTTACAGTTAAGGTTTAGGGTTAAGGTTTAGGGTTAAGTTTTACAGTTAAGGTTTAGGGTTAAGGTTTAGGGTTAAGGTAAGGGCTTAGGGTAAGGGTTAAGGTTAAGGGTTAAGGTTTAGGGTTAAGGGTTACAGTCTGGGGTAAGGTTAAGGGTTAAGGTTTACAGTTAAGGATTAGGGTTAAGGTTTACAGTTAAGGTTCAGGGTTAAAGTTTACAGTTAAGGTTTAGGGTTAAGGTTTGCAGTTAAGGTTTAGGGTTAAGGCAAGTGTTAAGGTTTACAGTTAAGTTTTAGGGTTACGGTAAGGGTTAAGGTTTACAGTTAAGGTTTAGGGTTAATGTTTAGGGTTAAGGTTTAGGGTTAAAGTTTACAGTTAAGGTTTTAGGGTAAAGGTTTAGGGTTAAGGTTTAAAGTTAAGGATTACAGTTAAGGTTTAGGGTTAAGGTTTACAGTTAAGGTTTAGGGTTAAGGTAAGGGTTAAGATTTACAGTTCAGGTTTAGGGTTAAGGTTTACAGTTAAGGATTAGGGTTAAGGTTTACAGTTAAGGTTTGGGGTTAAGTTTTACAGTTAAGATGTAGGGTTAAGGTTTACAGTTAATGTTTAGGGTTAAGGTTTAGGGTTAAGGTTTACAGTTAAGGTTTAGGGTTGAGGTTTACAGTTAAGGTTTAGGGTTAAGGTTTACAGCTAAGGTTTAGGGTTAGGGTTAAGGTTTAGGGTTAAGGTAAGGCTTAAGGTTTACAGTTAAGTTGTAGGGTTAAGGTAAGGGTTAAGGTTTAGTGTTAAAGTTTACAGTTAAGATTTTGGGTTAAGGTTTACAGTTAAGGTTTCGGGTTAAGGTTTACAGTTAAGGTTTAGGGTTGAGGTTTACAGTTAAGGTTTAGGGTTAAGATAAGGGTTAAGGTTTAGCGTTAAGTTAAGGGTTAAGGTTTACAGTTAAGGTTTAGGGTTAAGGTTTACAGTTTGGGGTTAAGGTTTAGGGTTAAGGTTTAGGGTTAAGGTAAGGGTTAAGGTTTAGTGTTAAGGTTTAGGGATAAGGTAAGGGTTAATGTAGGTGTTAAGATAAGGGTTAAGGGTTATGGTTAAAATATATCCAATATCCTATCCACCAACCCTGTCCACAAAGCACTAGCAAGCCCCAAGCCTCCTTGATGGTAATAGTGCTCACCGTTGCCCCTATAGTGGCCGGTTCTGAAGGCGATTCTCGACGTCCTGGGGATCTGGACGGACGTTGGATTTCTCCTTTGAACTGATTCGACCTGGCTGCACAGGGAGTTCACCTGAGCCTCTGGGGCAGTAGAGCTGAGAGGGGGTGGGGGCAGTAGAGCTGAGAGGGGGTGGGGGTAGTAGAGCTGGGGGGTAGGGGGCAGTAGAGCTAAGGAGGGGGGTAGAGCTGAGGGGGGTAGGGGGCAGTAGAGCTGAGGGGGGGGTAGGGGGAGCAGAGCTGAAAGGGGGTGGGGGCGGTAGATCTGAGAGGGGTGGGGACAGTAGATCTGAGAGGGGTGGGGGCAGTAGAGCTGAGAGGGGTTGGGGGCAGTAGAGCTGAGAGGGGGTGGGGGCAGTAGAGCTGAGATGGGGTGGGGACAGTAGATCTGAGAGGGGTGGGGGCAGTAGAGCTCAGAGGGGTTGGGGGCAGTAGAGCTCAGAGGGGGTGGGGGCAGTAGAGCTCAGAGGGGTTGGGGCAGTAGAGCTCAGAGGGGGTGGGGGCAGTAGAGCTCAGAGGGGGTGGGGGCAGTAGAGCTGAGAGGGGGTGGGGGCAGTAGAGCTGAGAGGGGTTGGGGGCAGTAGAGCTGAGAAGGGTTGGGGGCAGTAGAGCTGAGAGGGGTTGGGGGCAGTAGAGCTGAGACGGGGTGGGGGCAGTAGAGCTGAGATGGGGTGGGGGCAGTAGAGCTGAGAGGGGGTGGGGCAGTAGAGCTGAGAGGGGGTGGGGGCAGTAGAGCTGAGAGGGGTGGGGGCAGTAGAGCTGAGATGGGGTGGGGGCAGTAGAGCTGAGAGGGGGTGGGGCAGTAGAGCTGAGAGGGGTTGGGGGCAGTAGAGCTCAGAAGGGTTGGAGGCAGTAGAGCTGAGAGGGGGTGGGGGCAGTAGAGCTGAGAAGGGTTGGGGGCAGTAGAGCTCAGAAGGGTTGGAGGCAGTAGAGCTGAGAGGGGGTGGGGGCAGTAGAGCTGAGAGGGGGTGGGGGCAGTAGAGCTGAGAGGGGTTGGGGGCTGTAGAGCGGAGAGGGGGTGGGGGCAGTAGAGCTGAGAAGGGTTGGGGCAGTAGAGCTGAGAGGGGGTGGGGGCAGTAGAGCTGAGAGGGGGTGGGGGCAGTAGAGCTGAGAAGGGTTGGGGGCAGTAGAGCTCAGAGGGGTTGGGGGCAGTAGAGCTGAGAGGGGTTGGGGGCAGTAGAGCTCAGAAGGGTTGGAGGCAGTAGAGCTGAGAGGGGGTGGGGGCAGTAGAGCTGAGAGGGGTGGGGGCAGTAGAGCTGAGAAGGGTTGGTGCAGTAGAGTTGAGAGGGGGTGGGGGCAGTAGAGCTGAGAGGGGTTGGGGGCAGTAGAGCTGAGAGGGGTTGGGGGCAGTAGAGCTCAGAGGGGTTGGGGGCAGTAGAGCTGAGAGGGGGTGGGGGCAGTAGAGCTGAGAGGGGGTGGGGGCAGTAGAGCTGAGAAGGGTTGATGCAGTAGAGTTGAGGGGGTGGGGGCAGTAGAGCTGAGAGGGGTTGGGGGTAGTAGAGCTGAGAGGGGGTGGGGGCAGTAGAGCTGAGAGGGGGTTGGGGCAGTAGAGCTGAGAGGGGGTGGGGGCAGTAGAGCTGAGAGGGGTGGGGGCAGTAGAGCTGAGAGGGGGTGGGGGCAGTAGAGCAGAGAGGGGGTGGGGGCAGTAGAGCAGAGAGGGGGTGGGGGCAGTAGAGCAGAGAGGGGTGGGGGCAGTAGAGCTGAGAGGGGGTGGGGGCAGTAGAGCTGAGAGGGGGTGGGGGCAGTAGAGCTCAGAGGGGTTGGGGGCAGTAGAGCTGAGAGGGGGTGGGGGCAGTAGAGCTGAGAGGGGTGGGGGCAGTAGAGCTGAAAAGGGTTGATGCAGTAGAGTTGAGGGGGGTGGGGGCAGTAGAGCTGAGAGGAATTGTGGGTAGTAGAGCTGAGAGGGGTGGGGGCAGTAGAGCTGAGAGGGGTTGGGGGCAGTAGAGCTGAGAGGGGGTGGGGGCAGTAGAGCTGAGAGGGGTGGGGGCAGTAGAGCAGAGAGGGGGTGGGGGCAGTAGAGCAGAGAGGGGGTGGGGGCAGTAGAGCAGAGAGGGGGGTGGGGGCAGTAGAGCTGAGAGGGGGTGGGGGCAGTAGAGCAGAGGGGGTGGTGGCAGTAGAGCAGAGAGGGGGTGGGGGCAGTAGAGCTGAGAGGGGTGGGGGCAGTAGAGCAGAGAGGGGGTGGGGGCAGTAGAGCAGAGAGGGGGTGGGGGCAGTAGAGCAGAGAGGGGGTGGGGGCAGTAGAGCTGAGAGGGGTTGGGGGCAGTAGAGCTGAGAGGGGTGGGGGCAGTAGAGCTGAGAGGGGGTGGGGGCAGTAGAGCTGAGAAGGGTTGGGGGTAGTAGAGCTGAGAGGGGTGGGGGCAGTAGAGCTGAGAGGGGTTGGGGGCAGTAGAGCTGAGAGGGGGTGGGGGCAGTAGAGCTGAGAAGGGTTGGGGGCAGTAGAGCTGAGAGGGGTTGGGGGCAGTAGAGCTGAGAGGGGTTGGGGGCAGTAGAGCAGAGAGGGGGTGGGGGCAGTAGAGCAGAGAGGGGGTGGGGGCAGTAGAGCAGAGAGGGGGTGGGGGCAGTAGAGCTGAGAGGGGTTGGGGGCAGTAGAGCTGAGAGGGGTGGGGGCAGTAGAGCTGAGAGGGGGTGGGGGCAGTAGAGCTGAGAAGGGTTGGGGGCAGTAGAGCTGAGAAGGGTTGGGGCAGTAGAGCTGAGAAGGGTTGGGGGTAGTAGAGCTGAGAGGGGGTGGGGGCAGTAGAGCTGAGGGGGTGTGGGGCAGTAGAGCTGAGAGGGGGGTGGGGGACAGTAAGGATGAGAACAGAGAGACATATGTGGTATGTGTGTGTGGCTGTGATCACAGCCCCTGTGTCAGTGAGTAGTGGACTGGAGCAGGGGAGGAGGAGGAGAGAGGGAGGGAGGAGGTTTCAGTTTCATCGGTCAATTGCCCAAACTGAATGTTTTACTTAATCTTTATTTAACTAGACAAGTCAGTTAAAGAACACATTCTTATTCATGCTCGGCCCTCCTATGTTGAACATAATAAACGTGTCTCTATCCACCGGATGTGCACCAAACTCACTAAAAGTGGCAGTAATAAAGCCTCTCCTGAAAAAGCCAAACCTTGAACCGGAAAATCAGCAAAAAAAGATTGTCTATGGTGTCTATCCAGCAGTCTGATGGTAGAAACAGCTGACTAGTGGTGTCTATTCAGCAGCCTGATGGTAGAAACAGCTGACTAATGGTGTCTATTCAACAGTCTGATGGTAGAAACAGCTGACTAGTGGTGTCTATTCAACAGTCTGATGGTAGAAACAGCTGACTAGTGGTGTCTATTCAACAGTCTGATGGTAGAAACAGCTGACTAGTGGTGTCTATTCAGCAGCCTGATGGTAGAAACAGCTGACTAGTGGTGTCTATTCAGCAGCCTGATGGTAGAAACAGCTGACTAGTGGTGTCTATTCAGCAGCCTGATGGTAGAAACAGCTGACTAGTGGTGTCTATTCAGCAGCCTGATGGTAGAAACAGCTGACTAGTGGTGTCTATTCAGCAGCCTGATGGTAGAAACAGCTGACTAGTGGTGTCTATTCAGCAGCCTGATGGTCTGGGGGTAGAAACAGCTGACTAGTGGTGTCTATTCAGCAGCCTGATGGTAGAAACAGCTGACTAGTGGTGTCTATTCAGCAGCCTGATGGTCTGGAGGTAGAAACAGCTGACTAGTGGTGTCTATCCAGCAGCCTGATGGTAGAAACAGCTGGCTAGTGGTGTCTATTCAGCAGCCTGATGGTAGAAACAGCTGACTAGTGGTGTCTATTCAGCAGCCTGATGGTAGAAACAGCTGACTAGTGGTGTCTATTCAGCAGCCTGATGGTAGAAACAGCTGACTAGTGGTGTCTATCCAGCAGCCTGATGGTAGAAACAGCTGACTAGTGGTGTCTATTCAACAGCCTGATGGTAGAAACAGCTGACTAGTGGTGTCTATCCAGCAGCCTGATGGTAGAAACAGCTGACTAGTGGTGTCTATTCAACAGCCTGATGGTAGAAACAGCTGACTAGTGGTGTCTATCCAGCAGCCTGATGGTAGAAACAGCTGACTAGTGGTGTCTATTCAGCAGCCTGATGGTAGAAACAGCCGACTAGTGGTGTCTATTCAGCAGTCTGATGGTCTGGGGGTAGAAACAGCTGACTAGTGGTGTCTATCCAGCAGCCTGATGGTAGAAACAGCTGACTAGTGGTGTCTATCCAGCAGCCTGATGGTAGAAACAGCTGACTAGTGGTGTCTATTCAGCAGTCTGATGGTCTGGGGGTAGAAACAGCTGACTAGTGGTGTCTATTCAGCAGTCTGATGGTAGAAACAGCTGACTAGTGGTGTCTATTCAGGAGCCTGATGGTAGAAACAGCTGACTAGTGGTGTTTATTCAGCAGTCTGATGGTAGAAACAGCTGACTAGTGGTGTTTATTCAGCAGCCTGATGGTAGAAACAGCTGACTAGTGGTGTTTATTCAGCAGCCTGATGGTAGAAACAGCTGACTAGTGGTGTCTATTCAATAGTCTGATGGTAGAAACAGCTGACTAGTGGTGTCTATTCAATAGTCTGATGGTAGAAACAGCTGACTAGTGGTGTCTATTCAGCAGTCTGATGGTCTGGGGTAGAAACAGCTGACTAGTGGTGTCTATTCAGCAGTCTGATGGTAGAAACAGCTGACTAGTGGTGTCTATTCAGCAGTCTGATGGTAGAAACAGCTGACTAGTGGTGTCTATTCAGCAGTCTGATGGTAGAAACAGCTGACTAGTGGTGTCTATTCAGCAGCCTGATGGTAGAAACAGCTGACTAATGGTGTCTATTCAACAGTCTGATGGTAGAAACAGCTGACTAGTGGTGTCTATTCAACAGTCTGATGGTAGAAACAGCTGACTAGTGGTGTCTATCTAACAGTCTGATGGTAGAAACAGCTGACTAGTGGTGTCTATTCAGCAGCCTGATGGTAGAAACAGCTGACTAGTGGTGTCTATTCAGCAGCCTGATGGTCTGGGGGAAGAAACAGCTGACTAGTGGTGTCTATTCAGCAGCCTGATGGTAGAAACAGCTGACTAGTGGTGTCTATTCAGCAGCCTGATGGTAGAAACAGCTGACTAGTGGTGTCTATCCAGCAGCCTGATGGTAGAAACAGCTGACTAGTGGTGTCTATTCAGCAGCCTGATGGTCTGGGGGTAGAAACAGCTGACTAGTGGTGTCTATTCAGCAGTCTGATGGTAGAAACAGCTGACTAGTGGTGTCTATTCAGCAGTCTGATGGTAGAAACAGCTGACTAGTGGTGTCTATTCAGCAGTCTGATGGTAGAAACAGCTGACTAGTGGTGTCTATTCAGCAGCCTGATGGTAGAAACAGCTGACTAATGGTGTCTATTCAACAGTCTGATGGTAGAAACAGCTGACTAGTGGTGTCTATTCAACAGTCTGATGGTAGAAACAGCTGACTAGTGGTGTCTATCCAACAGTCTGATGGTAGAAACAGCTGACTAGTGGTGTCTATTCAGCAGCCTGATGGTAGAAACAGCTGACTAGTGGTGTCTATTCAGCAGCCTGATGGTCTGGGGGAAGAAACAGCTGACTAGTGGTGTCTATTCAGCAGCCTGATGGTAGAAACAGCTGTCTAGTGGTGTCTATTCAGCAGCCTGATGGTAGAAACAGCTGACTAGTGGTGTCTATCCAGCAGCCTGATGGTAGAAACAGCTGACTAGTGGTGTCTATTCAGCAGCCTGATGGTCTGGGGGTAGAAACAGCTGACTAGTGGTGTCTATTCAGCAGTCTGATGGTAGAAACAGCTGACTAGTGGTGTCTATTCAGCAGTCTGATGGTAGAAACAGCTGACTAGTGGTGTCTATTCAGCAGTCTGATGGTAGAAACAGCTGACTAGTGGTGTCTATTCTGCAGCCTGATGGTAGAAACAGCTGACTAGTGGTGTCTATCCAGCAGCCTGATGGTAGAAACAGCTGACTAGTGGTGTCTATTCAGCAGCCTGATGGTAGAAACAGCTGACTAGTGGTGTCTATTCAACAGTCTGATGGTCTGATGGTAGAAACAACTGACTAGTGGTGTCTATCCAGCAGCCTGATGGTAGAAACAGCTGACTAATGGTGTCTATTCAACAGTCTGATGGTCTGATGGTAGAAACAGCTGACTAGTGGTGTCTATTCAGCAGCCTGATGGTAGAAACAGCTGACTAGTGGTGTCTATTCAGCAGCCTGATGGTAGAAACAGCTGACTAGTGGTGTCTATTCAGCAGTCTGATGGTAGAAACAGCTGACTAGTGGTGTCTATTCAGCAGCCTGATGGTCTGGGGTAGAAACAGCTGACTAGTGGTGTCTATTCAGCAGCCTGATGGTAGAAACAGCTGACTAGTGGTGTCTATTCAGCAGCCTGATGGTCTGGAGGTAGAAACAGCTGACTAGTGGTGTCTATCCAGCAGCCTGATGGTAGAAACAACTGGCTAGTGGTGTCTATTCAGCAGCCTGATGGTAGAAACAGCTGACTAGTGGTGTCTATTCAGCAGCCTGATGGTAGAAACAGCTGACTAGTGGTGTCTATTCAGCAGCCTGATGGTAGAAACAGCTGACTAGTGGTGTCTATCCAGCAGCCTGATGGTAGAAACAGCTGACTAGTGGTGTCTTTTCAACAGCCTGATGGTAGAAACAGCTGACTAGTGGTGTCTATCCAGCAGCCTGATGGTAGAAACAGCTGACTAGTGGTGTCTATTCAGCAGTCTGATGGTAGAAACAGCTGACTAGTGGTGTCTATTCAGCAGTCTGATGGTCTGGGGGTAGAAACAGCCGACTAGTGGTGTCTATTCAGCAGTCTGATGGTCTGGGGGTAGAAACAGCTGACTAGTGGTGTCTATCCAGCAGCCTGATGGTAGAAACAGCTGACTAGTGGTGTCTATCCAGCAGCCTGATGGTAGAAAGCGCTGACTAGTGGTGTCTATTCAGCAGTCTGATGGTCTGGGGGTAGAAACAGCTGACTAGTGGTGTCTATTCAGCAGTCTGATGGTAGAAACAGCTGACTAGTGGTGTCTATTCAGGAGCCTGATGGTAGAAACAGCTGACTAGTGGTGTCTATTCAGCAGTCTGATGGTAGAAACAGCTGACTAGTGGTGTCTATTCAGCAGTCTGATGGTCTGGGGGTAGAAACAGCTGACTAGTGGTGTCTATTCAGCAGTCTGATGGTAGAAACAGCTGACTAGTGGTGTCTATTCAGCAGCCTGATGGTAGAAACAGCTGACTAGTGGTGTCTATTCAACAGTCTGATGGTCTGATGGTAGAAACAACTGACTAGTGGTGTCTATCCAGCAGCCTGATGGTAGAAACAGCTGACTAATGGTGTCTATTCAACAGTCTGATGGTCTGATGGTAGAAACAGCTGACTAGTGGTGTCTATTCAACAGTCTGATGGTCTGATGGTAGAAACAGCTGACTAGTGGTGTCTATTCAGCAGCCTGATGGTAGAAACAGCTGACTAGTGGTGTCTATTCAGCAGCCTGATGGTAGAAACAGCTGACTAGTGGTGTCTATTCAGCAGTCTGATGGTAGAAACAGCTGACTAGTGGTGTCTATTCAGCAGCCTGATGGTCTGGGGGTAGAAACAGCTGACTAGTGGTGTCTATTCAGCAGCCTGATGGTAGAAACAGCTGACTAGTGGTGTCTATTCAGCAGCCTGATGGTCTGGAGGTAGAAACAGCTGACTAGTGGTGTCTATCCAGCAGCCTGATGGTAGAAACAACTGGCTAGTGGTGTCTATTCAGCAGCCTGATGGTAGAAACAGCTGACTAGTGGTGTCTATTCAGCAGCCTGATGGTAGAAACAGCTGACTAGTGGTGTCTATTCAGCAGCCTGATGGTAGAAACAGCTGACTAGTGGTGTCTATCCAGCAGCCTGATGGTAGAAACAGCTGACTAGTGGTGTCTTTTCAACAGCCTGATGGTAGAAACAGCTGACTAGTGGTGTCTATCCAGCAGCCTGATGGTAGAAACAGCTGACTAGTGGTGTCTATTCAGCAGTCTGATGGTAGAAACAGCTGACTAGTGGTGTCTATTCAGCAGTCTGATGGTCTGGGGTAGAAACAGCCGACTAGTGGTGTCTATTCAGCAGTCTGATGGTCTGGGGTAGAAACAGCTGACTAGTGGTGTCTATCCAGCAGCCTGATGGTAGAAACAGCTGACTAGTGGTGTCTATCCAGCAGCCTGATGGTAGAAAGCGCTGACTAGTGGTGTCTATTCAGCAGTCTGATGGTCTGGGGGTAGAAACAGCTGACTAGTGGTGTCTATTCAGCAGTCTGATGGTAGAAACAGCTGACTAGTGGTGTCTATTCAGGAGCCTGATGGTAGAAACAGCTGACTAGTGGTGTCTATTCAGCAGTCTGATGGTAGAAACAGCTGACTAGTGGTGTTTATTCAGCAGCCTGATGGTAGAAACAGCTGACTAGTGGTGTTTATTCAGCAGCCTGATGGTAGAAACAGCTGACTAGTGGTGTCTATTCAATAGTCTGATGGTAGAAACAGCTGACTAGTGGTGTCTATTCAATAGTCTGATGGTAGAAACAGCTGACTAGTGGTGTCTATTCAGCAGTCTGATGGTCTGGGGGTAGAAACAGCTGACTAGTGGTGTCTATTCAGCAGTCTGATGGTAGAAACAGCTGACTAGTGGTGTCTATTCAGCAGTCTGATGGTAGAAACAGCTGACTAGTGGTGTCTATTCAGCAGCCTGATGGTAGAAACAGCTGACTAGTGGTGTCTATTCAACAGTCTGATGGTAGAAACAGCTGACTAGTGGTGTCTATTCAACAGTCTGATGGTAGAAACAGCTGACTAGTGGTGTCTATCCAACAGTCTGATGGTAGAAACAGCTGACTAGTGGTGTCTATTCAGCAGCCTGATGGTAGAAACAACTGACTAGTGGTGTCTATCCAGCAGCCTGATGGTAGAAACAGCTGACTAGTGGTGTCTATTCAACAGTCTGATGGTCTGATGGTAGAAACAGCTGACTAGTGGTGTCTATTCAGCAGCCTGATGGTAGAAACAGCTGACTAGTGGTGTCTATTCAGCAGCCTGATGGTAGAAACAGCTGACTAGTGGTGTCTATTCAGCAGTCTGATGGTAGAAACAGCTGACTAGTGGTGTCTTTTCAACAGCCTGATGGTAGAAACAGCTGACTAGTGGTGTCTATTCAGCAGCCTGATGGTAGAAACAGCTGACTAGTGGTGTCTATTCAGCAGTCTGATGGTAGAAACAGCTGACTAGTGGTGTCTATTCAGCAGCCTGATGGTCTGGGGGTAGAAACAGCCGACTAGTGGTGTCTATTCAGCAGCCTGATGGTAGAAACAGCTGACTAGTGGTGTCTATTCAGCAGCCTGATGGTCTGGAGGTAGAAACAGCTGACTAGTGGTGTCTATCCAGCAGCCTGATGGTAGAAACAGCTGGCTAGTGGTGTCTATTCAGCAGCCTGATGGTAGAAACAGCTGACTAGTGTTGTCTATTCAGCAGCCTGATGGTAGAAACAGCTGACTAGTGGTGTCTATTCAGCAGCCTGATGGTAGAAACAGCTGACTAGTGGTGTCTATCCAGCAGCCTGATGGTAGAAACAGCTGACTAGTGGTGTCTATTCAGCAGTCTGATGGTAGAAACAGCTGACTAGTGGTGTCTATTCAGCAGCCTGATGGTAGAAACAGCTGACTAATGGTGTCTATTCAACAGTCTGATGGTAGAAACAGCTGACTAGTGGTGTCTATTCAACAGTCTGATGGTAGAAACAGCTGACTAGTGGTGTCTATCCAACAGTCTGATGGTAGAAACAGCTGACTAGTGGTGTCTATTCAGCAGCCTGATGGTAGAAACAGCTGACTAGTGGTGTCTATCCAGCAGCCTGATGGTAGAAACAGCTGACTAGTGGTGTCTATTCAACAGTCTGATGGTCTGATGGTAGAAACAGCTGACTAGTGGTGTCTATTCAGCAGCCTGATGGTAGAAACAGCTGACTAGTGGTGTCTATTCAGCAGCCTGATGGTAGAAACAGCTGACTAGTGGTGTCTATTCAGCAGTCTGATGGTAGAAACAGCTGACTAGTGGTGTCTATTCAGCAGCCTGATGGTCTGGAGGTAGAAACAGCTGACTAGTGGTGTCTATCCAGCAGCCTGATGGTAGAAACAGCTGGCTAGTGGTGTCTATTCAGCAGCCTGATGGTAGAAACAGCTGACTAGTGGTGTCTATTCAGCAGCCTGATGGTAGAAACAGCTGACTAGTGGTGTCTATTCAGCAGCCTGATGGTAGAAACAGCTGACTAGTGGTGTCTATCCAGCAGCCTGATGGTAGAAACAGCTGACTAGTGGTGTCTTTTCAACAGCCTGATGGTAGAAACAGCTGACTAGTGGTGTCTATTCAGCAGCCTGATGGTAGAAACAGCTGACTAGTGGTGTCTATTCAGCAGTCTGATGGTAGAAACAGCTGACTAGTGGTGTCTATTCAGCAGTCTGATGGTAGAAACAGCTGACTAGTGGTGTCTATTCAGCAGCCTGATGGTCTGGGGGTAGAAACAGCCGACTAGTGGTGTCTATTCAGCAGCCTGATGGTCTGGAGGTAGAAACAGCTGACTAGTGGTGTCTATCCAGCAGCCTGATGGTAGAAACAGCTGGCTAGTGGTGTCTATTCAGCAGCCTGATGGTAGAAACAGCTGACTAGTGTTGTCTATTCAGCAGCCTGATGGTAGAAACAGCTGACTAGTGGTGTCTATTCAGCAGCCTGATGGTAGAAACAGCTGACTAGTGGTGTCTATCCAGCAGCCTGATGGTAGAAACAGCTGACTAGTGGTGTCTTTTCAACAGCCTGATGGTAGAAACAGCTGACTAGTGGTGTCTATCCAGCAGCCTGATGGTAGAAACAGCTGACTAGTGGTGTCTATTCAGCAGTCTGATGGTAGAAACAGCTGACTAGTGGTGTCTATTCAGCAGTCTGATGGTCTGGGGGTAGAAACAGCCGACTAGTGGTGTCTATTCAGCAGTCTGATGGTCTGGGGGTAGAAACAGCTGACTAGTGGTGTCTATCCAGCAGCCTGATGGTAGAAACAGCTGACTAGTGGTGTCTATCCAGCAGCCTGATGGTAGAAACAGCTGACTAGTGGTGTCTATTCAGCAGTCTGATGGTCTGGGGGTAGAAACAGCTGACTAGTGGTGTCTATTCAGCAGTCTGATGGTAGAAACAGCTGACTAGTGGTGTCTATTCAGGAGCCTGATGGTAGAAACAGCTGACTAGTGGTGTCTATTCAGCAGTCTGATGGTAGAAACAGCTGACTAGTGGTGTTTATTCAGCAGCCTGATGGTAGAAACAGCTGACTAGTGGTGTTTATTCAGCAGCCTGATGGTAGAAACAGCTGACTAGTGGTGTCTATTCAATAGTCTGATGGTAGAAACAGCTGACTAGTGGTGTCTATTCAATAGTCTGATGGTAGAAACAGCTGACTAGTGGTGTCTATTCAGCAGTCTGATGGTCTGGGGGTAGAAACAGCTGACTAGTGGTGTCTATTCAGCAGTCTGATGGTAGAAACAGCTGACTAGTGGTGTCTATTCAGCAGTCTGATGGTAGAAACAGCTGACTAGTGGTGTCTATTCAGCAGTCTGATGGTAGAAACAGTTGACTGGTGGTGTCTATTCAGCAGCCTGATGGTAGAAACAGCTGACTAATGGTGTCTATTCAACAGTCTGATGGTAGAAACAGCTGACTAGTGGTGTCTATTCAACAGTCTGATGGTAGAAACAGCTGACTAGTGGTGTCTATCCAACAGTCTGATGGTAGAAACAGCTGACTAGTGGTGTCTATTCAGCAGCCTGATGGTAGAAACAGCTGACTAGTGGTGTCTATCCAGCAGCCTGATGGTAGAAACAGCTGACTAGTGGTGTCTATTCAGCAGCCTGATGGTCTGGGGGAAGAAACAGCTGACTAGTGGTGTCTATTCAGCAGCCTGATGGTAGAAACAGCTGACTAGTGGTGTCTATTCAGCAGCCTGATGGTAGAAACAGCTGACTAGTGGTGTCTATCCAGCAGCCTGATGGTAGAAACAGCTGACTAGTGGTGTCTATTCAGCAGCCTGATGGTCTGGGGGTAGAAACAGCTGACTAGTGGTGTCTATTCAGCAGTCTGATGGTAGAAACAGCTGACTAGTGGTGTCTATTCAGCAGTCTGATGGTAGAAACAGCTGACTAGTGGTGTCTATTCAGCAGTCTGATGGTAGAAACAGCTGACTAGTGGTGTCTATTCTGCAGCCTGATGGTAGAAACAGCTGACTATTGGTGTCTATCCAGCAGCCTGATGGTAGAAACAGCTGACTAGTGGTGTCTATTCAGCAGCCTGATGTTAGAAACAGCTGACTAGTGGTGTCTATCCAGCAGCCTGATGGTAGAAACAGCTGACTAGTGGTGTCTATTCAACAGTCTGATGGTCTGATGGTAGAAACAGCTGACTAGTGGTGTCTATCCAGCAGCCTGATGGTAGAAACAGCTGACTAGTGGTGTCTATTCAGCAGCCTGATGGTAGAAACAGCTGACTAGTGGTGTCTATTCAGCAGCCTGATGGTCTGATGGTAGAAACAGCTGACTAGTGGTGTCTATCCAGCAGCCTGATGGTAGAAACAGCTGACTAGTGGTGTCTATTCAGCAGTCTGATGGTCTGATGATAGAAACAGCTGACTAGTGGTGTCTATTCAGCAGCCTGATGTTAGAAACAGCTGACTAGTGGTGTCTTTTCAGCAGTCTGATGGTAGAAACAGCTGACTAGTGGTGTCTATCCAGCAGTCTGATGGTAGAAACAGCTGACTAGTGGTGTCTATTCCGCAGTCTGATGGTCTGGAGGTAGAAACAGCTGACTAGTGGTGTCTATCCAGCAGCCTGATGGTAGAAACAGCTGACTAGTGGTGTCTATTCAGCAGCCTGATGGTAGAAACAGCTGACTAGTGGTGTCTATTCAGCAGTCTGATGGTAGAAACAGCTGACTAGTGGTGTCTATTCAGCAGCCTGATGGTCTGGGGGAAGAAACAGCTGACTAGTGGTGTCTATTCAGCAGCCTGATGGTAGAAACAGCTGACTAGTGGTGTCTATTCAGCAGTCTGATGGTAGAAACAGCTGACTAGTGGTGTCTATTCAGCAGTCTGATGGTAGAAACAGCTGACTAGTGGTGTCTATTCCGCAGTCTGATGGTCTGGAGGTAGAAACAGCTGACTAGTGGTGTCTATCCAGCAGCCTGATGGTAGAAACAGCTGACTAGTGGTGTCTATTCAGCAGCCTGATGGTAGAAACAGCTGACTAGTGGTGTCTATTCAGCAGTCTGATGGTAGAAACAGCTGACTAGTGGTGTCTATTCAGCAGCCTGATGGTCTGGGGGAAGAAACAGCTGACTAGTGGTGTCTATTCAGCAGCCTGATGGTAGAAACAGCTGACTAGTGGTGTCTATTCAGCAGCCTGATGGTCTGGGGGAAGAAACAGCTGACTAGTGGTGTCTATTCAGCAGTCTGATGGTCTGGGGGTAGAAACAGCTGACTAGTGGTGTCTATTCAACAGCCTGATGGTAGAAACAGCTGACTAGTGGTGTCTATTCAGCAGTCTGATGGTAGAAACAGCTGACTAGTGGTGTCTATTCAACAGCCTGATGGTAGAAACAGCTGACTAGTGGTGTCTATTCAATAGTCTGATGGTAGAAACAGCAGACTAGTGGTGTCTATTCAACAGCCTGATGGTAGAAACAGCTGACTAGTGGTGTCTATTCAGCAGCCTGATGGTCTGGGGGAAGAAACAGCTGACTAGTGGTGTCTATTCAGCAGCCTGATGGTCTGGGGATAGAAACAGCTGACTAGTGGTGTCTATTCAGCAGCCTGATGGTAGAAACAGCTCACTAGTGGTGTCTATTCAGCAGTCTGATGGTAGAAACAGCTGACTAGTGGTGTCTATCCAGCAGTCTGATGGTAGAAACAGCTGACTAGTGGTGTCTATTCAGCAGCCTGATGGTAGAAACAGCTGACTAGTGGTGTCTATTCAGCAGTCTGATGGTAGAAACAGCTGACTAGTGGTGTCTATCCAGCAGTCTGATGGTAGAAACAGCTGACTAGTGGTGTCTATTCAGCAGCCTGATGGTAGAAACAGCTGACTAGTGGTGTCTATTCAGCAGCCTGATGGTAGAAACAGCTGACTAGTGGTGTCTATTCAGCAGCCTGATGGTAGAAACAGCTGACTAGTGGTGTCTATTCAGCAGTCTGATGGTAGAAACAGCTGACTAGTGATGTCTATTTAGCAGCCTGATGGTCTGATGGTAGAAACAGCTGACTAGTGGTGTCTATTCAACAGTCTGATGGTAGAAACAGCTGACTAGTGCTGTCTATCCAGCAGCCTGATGGTAGAAACAGCTGACTAGTGGTGTCTATTCAGCAGCCTGATGTTAGAAACAGCTGACTAGTGGTGTCTATCCAGCAGCCTGATGGTAGAAACAGCTGACTAGTGGTGTCTATTCAACAGTCTGATGGTCTGATGGTAGAAACAGCTGACTAGTGGTGTCTATCCAGCAGCCTGATGGTAGAAACAGCTGACTAGTGGTGTCTATTCAGCAGCCTGATGGTAGAAACAGCTGACTAGTGGTGTCTATTCAACAGCCTGATGGTAGAAACAGCTGACTAGTGGTGTCTATTCAGCAGTCTGATGGTAGAAACAGCTGACTAGTGGTGTCTATTCAACAGCCTGATGGTAGAAACAGCTGACTAGTGGTGTCTATTCAATAGTCTGATGGTAGAAACAGCTGACTAGTGGTGTCTATTCAGCAGCCTGATGGTAGAAACAGCTGACTAGTGGTGTCTATTCAGCAGCCTGATGGTCTGGGGGAAGAAACAGCTGACTAGTGGTGTCTATTCAGCAGCCTGATGGTCTGGGGGTAGAAACAGCTGACTAGTGGTGTCTATTCAGCAGTCTGATGGTAGAAACAGCTGACTAGTGGTGTCTATTCAGCAGCCTGATGGTAGAAACAGCTGACTAGTGGTGTCTATTCAGCAGTCTGATGGTCTGGGGGTAGAAACAGCTGACTAGTGGTGTCTATTCAGCAGTCTGATGGTAGAAACAGCTGACTAGTGGTGTCTATTCAGCAGTCTGATGGTAGAAACAGCTGACTAGTGGTGTCTATTCAGCAGCCTGATGGTAGAAACAGCTCACTAGTGGTGTCTATTCAGCAGTCTGATGGTAGAAACAGCTGACTAGTGGTGTCTATCCAGCAGTCTGATGGTAGAAACAGCTGACTAGTGGTGTCTATTCAGCAGCCTGATGGTAGAAACAGCTGACTAGTGGTGTCTATTCAGCAGCCTGATGGTAGAAACAGCTGACTAGTGGTGTCTATTCAGCAGCCTGATGGTAGAAACAGCTGACTAGTGGTGTCTATTCAACAGTCTGATGGTAGAAACAGCTGACTAGTGCTGTCTATCCAGCAGCCTGATGGTAGAAACAGCTGACTAGTGGTGTCTATTCAGCAGCCTGATGTTAGAAACAGCTGACTAGTGGTGTCTATCCAGCAGCCTGATGGTAGAAACAGCTGACTAGTGGTGTCTATTCAACAGTCTGATGGTCTGATGGTAGAAACAGCTGACTAGTGGTGTCTATCCAGCAGCCTGATGGTAGAAACAGCTGACTAGTGGTGTCTATTCAGCAGCCTGATGGTAGAAACAGCTGACTAGTGGTGTCTATTCAACAGTCTGATGGTCTGATGGTAGAAACAGCTGACTAGTGGTGTCTATTCAGCAGCCTGATGGTCTGGGGGTAGAAACAGCTGACTAGTGGTGTCTATTCAGCAGCCTGATGGTAGAAACAGCTGACTAGTGGTGTCTATTCAGGAGCCTGATGGTAGAAACAGCTGACTAGTGGTGTCTATTCAGCAGTCTGATGGTAGAAACAGCTGACTAGTGGTGTCTATCCAGCAGCCTGATGGTAGAAACAGCTGACTAGTGGTGTCTATTCAACAGTCTGATGGTCTGATGGTAGAAACAGCTGACTAGTGGTGTCTATTCAGCAGCCTGATGGTAGAAACAGCTGACTAGTGGTGTCTATTCAGCAGCCTGATGGTCTGGGGGAAGAAACAGCTGACTAGTGGTGTCCATTCAGCAGTCTGATGGTCTGGGGGTAGAAACAGCTGACTAGTGGTGTCTATTCAACAGCCTGATGGTAGAAACAGCTGACTAGTGGTGTCTATTCAGCAGTCTGATGGTAGAAACAGCTGACTAGTGGTGTCTATTCAACAGCCTGATGGTAGAAACAGCTGACTAGTGGTGTCTATTCAATAGTCTGATGGTAGAAACAGCTGACTAGTGGTGTCTATTCAACAGCCTGATGGTAGAAACAGCTAACTAGTGGTGTCTATTCAGCAGCCTGATGGTCTGGGGGAAGAAACAGCTGACTAGTGGTGTCTATTCAGCAGCCTGATGGTCTGGGGGTAGAAACAGCTGACTAGTGGTGTCTATTCAACAGCCTGATGGTAGAAACAGCTGACTAGTGGTGTCTATTCAGCAGTCTGATGGTAGAAACAGCTGACTAGTGGTGTCTATCCAGCAGTCTGATGGTAGAAACAGCTGACTAGTGGTGTCTATTCAGCAGCCTGATGGTAGAAACAGCTGACTAGTATTGTCTATTCAGCAGCCTGATGGTAGAAACAGCTGACTAGTGGTGTCTATTCAGCAGCCTGATGTTAGAAACAGCTGACTAGTGGTGTCTATCCAGCAGCCTGATGGTAGAAACAGCTGACTAGTGGTGTCTATTCAGCAGTCTGATGGTCTGGGGGTAGAAACAGCTGACTAGTGGTGTCTATTCAGCAGCCTGATGGTAGAAACAGCTGACTAGTGGTGTCTATTCCGCAGCCTGATGGTAGAAACAGCTGACTAGTGGTGTCTATTCAGCAGTCTGATGGTAGAAACAGCTGACTAGTGGTGTCTATCCAGCAGCCTGATGGTAGAAACAGCTGACTAGTGGTGTCTATTCAGCAGTCTGATGGTAGAAACAGCTGACTAGTGGTGTCTATTCAACAGTCTGATGGTCTGATGGTAGAAACAGCTGACTAGTGGTGTCTATTCTGCAGCCTGATGGTCTGGGGGTAGAAACAGCTGACTAGTGGTGTCTATCCAGCAGTCTGATGGTAGAAACAGCTGACTAGTGGTGTCTATTCAGCAGCCTGATGGTAGAAACAGCCCACTAGTGGTGTCTATTCAACAGCCTGATGGTAGAAACAGCTGACTAGTGGTGTCTATTCAGCAGCCTGATGGTAGAAACAGCTGACTAGTGGTGTCTATTCAGCAGCCTGATGGTCTGGGGGTAGAAACAGATGACTAGTGGTGTCTATTCAGCAGCCTGATGGTCTGGAGGTAGAAACAGCTGACTAGTGGTGTCTATTCAGCAGCCTGATGGTAGAAACAGCTGACTAGTGGTGTCTATTCAGCAGCCTGATGGTAGAAACAGCTGACTAGTTGTGTCTATCCAGCAGTCTGATGGTAGAAACAGCTGACTAGTGGTGTCTATTCAGCAGTCTGATGGTAGAAACAGCTGGCTAGTGGTGTCTATTCAGCAGTCTGATGGTAGAAACAGCTGACTAGTGGTGTCTATTCAGCAGTCTGATGGTAGAAACAGCTGACTAGTGGTGTCTATTCAGCAGTCTGATGGTAGAAACAGCTGACTAGTGGTGTCTATTCAGCAGTCTGATGGTAGAAACAGCTGACTAGTGGTGTCTATTCAACAGTCTGATGGTCTGGGGGTAGAAACAGCTGACTAGTGGTGTCTATTCAGCAGTCTGATGGTAGAAACAGCTGACTAGTGGTGTCTATTCAGCAGTCTGATGGTAGAAACAGCTGACTAGTGGTGTCTATTCAGCAGTCTGATGGTAGAAACAGCTGACTAGTGGTGTCTATTCTGCAGCCTGATGGTCTGGGGGTAGAAACAGCTGACTAGTGGTGTCTATTCAGCAGCCTGGTGGTAGAAACAGCTGACTAGTGGTGTCTATTCAGCAGCCTGATGGTAGAAACAGCTGACTAGTGGTGTCTATTCAGCAGTCTGATGGTAGAAACAGCTGACTAGTGGTGTCTATCCAGCAGCCTGATGGTAGAAACAGCTGACTAGTGGTGTCTATTCAGTAGTCTGATGGTAGAAACAGCTGACTAGTGGTGTCTATCCAGCAGCCTGATGTTAGAAACAGCTGACTAGTGGTGTCTATTCAGCAGCCTGATGGTAGAAACAGCTGACTAGTGGTGTCTATTCAGCAGTCTGATGGTCTGATGGTAGAAACAGCTGACTAGTGGTGTCTATCCAGCAGCCTGATGTTAGAAACAGCTGACTAGTGGTGTCTATTCAGCAGCCTGATGGTAGAAACAGCTGACTAGTGGTGTCTATTCAGCAGTCTGATGGTAGAAACAGCTGACTAGTGGTGTCTATTCAGCAGTCTGATGGTAGAAACAGCTGACTAGTGGTGTCTATTCTGCAGCCTGATGGTCTGGGGGTAGAAACAGCTGACTAGTGGTGTCTATTCAGCAGCCTGGTGGTAGAAACAGCTGACTAGTGGTGTCTATTCAGCAGCCTGATGGTAGAAACAGCTGACTAGTGGTGTCTATTCAGCAGTCTGATGGTAGAAACAGCTGACTAGTGGTGTCTATCCAGCAGCCTGATGGTAGAAACAGCTGACTAGTGGTGTCTATTCAGTAGTCTGATGGTAGAAACAGCTGACTAGTGGTGTCTATCCAGCAGCCTGATGTTAGAAACAGCTGACTAGTGGTGTCTATTCAGCAGCCTGATGGTAGAAACAGCTGACTAGTGGTGTCTATTCAGCAGTCTGATGGTCTGATGGTAGAAACAGCTGACTAGTGGTGTCTATCCAGCAGCCTGATGTTAGAAACAGCTGACTAGTGGTGTCTATTCAGCAGCCTGATGGTAGAAACAGCTGACTAGTGGTGTCTATTCAACAGCCTGATGGTAGAAACAGCTGACTAGTGGTGTCTATTCAGCAGTCTGATGGTAGAAACAGCTGACTAGTGGTGTCTATTCAGCAGTCTGATGGTCTGGGGGTAGAAACAGCTGACTAGTGGTGTCTATCCAGCAGCCTGATGGTAGAAACAGCTGACTAGTGGTGTCTATTCAGCAGTCTGATGGTAGAAACAGCTGGCTAGTGGTGTCTATTCAGCAGTCTGATGGTAGAAACAGCTGACTAGTGGTGTCTATTCAACAGTCTGATGGTAGAAACAGCTGACTAGTGGTGTCTATTCAGCAGTCTGATGGTAGAAACAGCTGACTAGTGGTGTCTATTCAGCAGTCTGATGGTAGAAACAGCTGACTAGTGGTGTCTATTCTGCAGCCTGATGGTCTGGGGGTAGAAACAGATGACTAGTGGTGTCTATCCAGCAGCCTGATGGTAGAAACAGCTGACTAGTGGTGTCTATTCAGCAGCCTGATGGTCTGGGGGTAGAAACAGCTGACTAGTGGTGTCTATCCAGCAGCCTGATGGTAGAAACAGCTGACTAGTGGTGTCTATCCAGCAGCCTGATGGTAGAAACAGCTGACTAGTGGTGTCTATTCAGCAGTCTGATGGTAGAAACAGCTGGCTAGTGGTGTCTATTCAGCAGTCTGATGGTAGAAACAGCTGACTAGTGGTGTCTATTCAGCAGCCTGATGGTCTGATGGTAGAAACAGCTGACTAGTGGTGTCTATTCAGCAGCCTGATGGTAGAAACAGCTGACTAGTGGTGTCTATTCAGCAGTCTGATGGTAGAAACAGCTGACTAGTGGTGTCTATTCAGCAGCCTGATGGTAGAAACAGCTGACTAGTGGTGTCTATCCAGCAGCCTGATGGTAGAAACAGCTGACTAGTGGTGTCTATTCAGCAGTCTGATGGTCTGATGGTAGAAACAGCTGACTAGTGGTGTCTATTCAACAGCCTGATGGTAGAAACAGCTGACTAGTGGTGTCTATTCAGCAGCCTGATGGTCTGATGGTAGAAACAGCTGACTAGTGGTGTCTATCCAGCAGCCTGATGGTAGAAACAGCTGACTAGTGGTGTCTATCCAGCAGCCTGATGGTAGAAACAGCTGACTAGTGGTGTCTATTCAGCAGTCTGATGGTAGAAACAGCTGACTAGTGGTGTCTATTCAGCAGTCTGATGGTCTGGGGGTAGAAACAGCTGACTAGTGGTGTCTATTCAGCAGTCTGATGGTCTGGGGGTAGAAACAGCTGACTAGTGGTGTCTATTCAGCAGCCTGATGGTAGAAACAGCTGACTAGTGGTGTCTATTCAGCAGTCTGATGGTCTGGGGGTAGAAACTATTGGCCAGTCTGTTAGTTTTAGTCATGATGCGCCTGTACTGCCCATGTCTGAGTGATGGAAGTGGGGTGAACCGTGGCTCGGATGGATGAGGTCACTGGTCTTCTTGGCCTTCCTGTGACACCTGGTGTTACCACCCTCTGTAGAGCCTTGAGGTCAGCGGCGGTGGACTCGCTGGACACGGCTGATGTGCAGGAGAGCAGTGGTATGTAGTGGCAGAGTGGTGGGTAGCAGAGTGTTATTGTGTTGTAATGAACCAGTGTGTTATGTAGGGTGGTATGTAGTGGCAGAGTGGTGGGTAGCAGAGTGTTATTGTGTTGTAATGAACCAGTGTGTTATGTAGGGTGGTATGTAGTGGCAGAGTGGTGGGTAGCAGAGTGTTATTGTGTTGTAATGAACCAGTGTGTTATGTAGGGTGGTATGTAGTGGCAGAGTGTTATTGTGTTGTAATGAACCAGTGTGTTATGTAGGGTGGTATGTAGTAGCAGAGTGTTATTGTGTTGTAATGAACCAGTGTGTTATGTAGGGTGGTATGTAGTGGCAGAGTGGTGGGTAGCAGAGTGTTATTGTGTTGTAATGAACCAGTGTGTTATGTAGGGTGGTATGTAGTGGCAGAGTGTTATTGTGTTGTAATGAACCAGTGTATTATGTAGGGTGGTATGTAGTGGCAGAGTGGTGGGTAGCAGAGTGTTATTGTGTTGTAATGAACCAGTGTGTTATGTAGGGTGGTATGTAGTGGCAGAGTGTTATTGTGTTGTAATGAACCAGTGTGTTATGTAGGGTGGTATGTAGTAGCAGAGTGTTATTGTGTTGTAATGAACCAGTGTGTTATGTAGGGTGGTATGTAGTGGCAGAGTGTTATTGTGTTGTAATGAACCAGTGTGTTATGTAGGGTGGTATGTAGTGGCAGAGTGGTGGGTAGCAGAGTGTTATTGTGTTGTAATGAACCAGTGTGTTATGTAGGGTGGTATGTAGTGGCAGAGTGTTATTGTGTTGTAATGAACCAGTGTGTTATGTAGGGTGGTATGTAGTGGCAGAGTGTTATTGTGTTGTAATGAACCAGTGTGTTATGTAGGGTGGTATGTAGTGGCAGAGTGGTGGGTAGCAGAGTGTTATTGTGTTGTAATGAACCAGTGTGTTATGTAGGGTGGTATGTAGTGGCAGAGTGTTATTGTGTTGTAATGAACCAGTGTGATATGTAGGGTGGTATGTAGTAGCAGAGTGTTATTGTGTTGTAATGAACCAGTGTGTTATGTAGGGTGGTATGTAGTGGCAGAGTGGTGGGTAGCAGAGTGTTATTGTGTTGTAATGAACCAGTGTGTTATGTAGGGTGGTATGTAGTGGCAGAGTGGTGGGTAGCAGAGTGTTATTGTGTTGTAATGAACCAGTGTGTTATGTAGGGTGGTATGTAGTGGCAGAGTGGTGGGTAGCAGAGTGTTGTTGTGTTGTAATGAACCAGTGTGTTATGTAGGGTGGTATGTAGTGGCAGAGTGGTGGGTAGCAGAGTGTTATTGTGTTGTAATGAACCAGTGTGTTATGTAGGGTGGTATGTAGTGGCAGAGTGGTGGGTAGCAGTGTTGTTGTGTTGTAATGAACCAGTGTGTTATGTAGAGTGGTCTGTAGTGGCAGAGTGGTGGGTAGCAGAGTGTTATTGTGTTGTAATGAACCAGTGTGTTATGTAGAGTGGTATGTAGTGGCAGAGTGGTGGGTAGCAGAGTGTTATTATGTTGTAATGAACCAGTGTGTTATGTAGAGTGGTATGTAGTGGCAGAGTGGTGGGTAGCAGAGTGTTATTGTGTTGTAATGAACCAGTGTGTTATGTAGGGTGGTCTGTAGTGGCAGAGTGTTATTGTGTTGTAATGAACCAGTGTATTATGTAGGGTGGTCTGTAGTGGCAGAGTGGTGGGTAGCAGAGTGTTGTTGTGTTGTAATGAACCAGTGTGTTATGTAGGGTGGTATGTAGTGGCAGGGTGGTGGGTAGCAGAGTGATTGTGTTGTAATGAACCAGTGTGTAGGGTGGATGTTCTGAGGGCTAACTTCCTCTATAATCACATTTAATCATATTTATTGTAATGATCGTCATCAACGAACCCGTCAGCTCAGAGAACGTCATCAGAGCAACATCTGTCCGCAGCATTAGGTTAGGAGGAGCCGTCATAAATGATCTTTATATTACAACGACTGGCTGTATCAATCTGATGAAGGAAACAAAGTGTTTTCTATCTGTTGGGTGGTTTCTGTCTGTATTTAGAAGGGTGCTGTACAGTAGGAACATTCCTAGCTGTTATCGTTGTCTTTCTCATTTCAAAAACTGCTCCTCTCATTCCGAGAATCAGGTCGAGAGTCAACAGCTCATAGTATTACCATGTTCAATCAGCTCAGTACTGTATATCTGTGTGTAGCTCATAGTATTACCATGTTCAATCAGCTCAGTACTGTATATCTGTGTGTAGCTCATAGTATTACCATGTTCAATCAGCTCAGTACTGCATCAGTACTGTATATCTGTGTGTAGCTCATAGTATTACCATGTTCAATCAGCTCAGTACTGCATCAGTACTGTATATCTGTGTGTAGCTCATAGTATTACCATGTTCAATCAGCTCAGTACTGTATATCTGTGTGTAGCTCATAGTATTACCATGTTCAATCAGCTCAGTACTGCATCAGTACTGTATATCTGTGTGTAGCTCATAGTATTACCATGTTCAATCAGCTCAGTACTGTATATCTGTGTGTAGCTCATAGTATTACCATGTTCAATCAGCTCAGTACTGCATCAGTACTGTATATCTGTGTGTAGCTCATAGTATTACCATGTTCAATCAGCTCAGTACTGTATATCTGTGTGTAGCTCATAGTATTACCATGTTCAATCAGCTCAGTACTGCATCAGTACTGTATATCTGTGTGTAGCTCATAGTATTACCATGTTCAATCAGCTCAGTACTGCATCAGTACTGTATATCTGTGTGTAGCTCATAGTATTACCATGTTCAATCAGCTCAGTACTGCATCAGTACTGTATATCTGTGTGTAGCTCATAGTATTACCATGTTCAATCAGCTCAGTACTGCATCAGTACTGTATATCTGTGTGTAGCTCATAGTATTACCATGTTCAATCAGCTCAGTACTGCATATCTGTGTGTAGCTCATAGTATGACCATGTTCAATCAGCTCAGTACTGTATATCTGTGTGTAGCTCATAGTATGACCATGTTCAATCAGCTCAGTACTGCATCAGTACTGTATATCTGTGTGTAGCTCATAGTATGACCATGTTCAATCAGCTCAGTACTGCATCAGTACTGTATATCTGTGTGTAGCTCATAGTATTACCATGTTCAATCAGCTCAGTACTGCATCAGTACTGTATATCTGTGTGTAGCTCATAGTATGACCATGTTCAATCAGCTCAGTACTGCATCAGTACTGTATATCTGTGTGTAGCTCATAGTATTACCATGTTCAATCAGCTCAGTACTGCATCA
Organism: Oncorhynchus masou masou; assembly: GCF_036934945.1. Classification (NCBI taxonomy): domain Eukaryota; kingdom Metazoa; phylum Chordata; class Actinopteri; order Salmoniformes; family Salmonidae; genus Oncorhynchus; species Oncorhynchus masou. The sequence continues at coordinate 127,975 of NW_027012168.1, forward strand.
GTACTGTATATCTGTGTGTAGCTCATAGTATTACCATGTTCAATCAGCTCAGTACTGCATCAGTACTGTATATCTGTGTGTAGCTCATAGTATTACCATGTTCAATCAGCTCAGTACTGTATATCTGTGTGTAGCTCATAGTATTACCATGTTCAATCAGCTCAGTACTGTATATCTGTGTGTAGCTCATAGTATTACCATGTTCAATCAGCTCAGTACTGTATATCTGTGTGTAGCTCATAGTATTACCATGTTCAATCAGCTCAGTACTGCATCAGTACTGTATATCTGTGTGTAGCTCATAGTATTACCATGCTCAATCAGCTCAGTGCTGTATATCTGTGTGTAGCTCATAGTATTACCATGTTCAATCAGCTCAGTACTGCATCAGTACTGTATATCTGTGTGTAGCTCATAGTATTACCATGCTCAATCAGCTCAGTGCTGTATATCTGTGTGTAGCTCATAGTATTACCATGCTCAATCAGCTCAGTACTGCATCAGTACTGTATATCTGTGTGTAGCTCATAGTATTACCATGTTCAATCAGCTCAGTACTGCATCAGTACTGTATATCTGTGTGTAGCTCATAGTATGACCATGTTCAATCAGCTCAGTACTGCATCAGTACTGTATATCTGTGTGTAGCTCATAGTATTACCATGCTCAATCAGCTCAGTACTGCATCAGTACTGTATATCTGTGTGTAGCTCATAGTATTACCATGTTCAATCAGCTCAGTACTGCATCAGTACTGTATATCTGTGTGTAGCTCATAGTATGACCATGTTCAATCAGCTCAGTACTGCATCAGTACTGTATATCTGTGTGTAGCTCATAGTATTACCATGCTCAATCAGCTCAGTACTGCATCAGTACTGTATATCTGTGTGTAGCTCATAGTATTACCATGCTCAATCAGCTCAGTACTGCATCAGTACTGTATATCTGTGTGTAGCTCATAGTATTACCATGTTCAATCAGCTCAGTACTGCATCAGTACTGTATATCTGTGTGTAGCTCATAGTATGACCATGTTCAATCAGCTCAGTACTGCATCAGTACTGTATATCTGTGTGTAGCTCATAGTATTACCATGTTCAATCAGCTCAGTACTGCATCAGTACTGTATATCTGTGTGTAGCTCATAGTATTACCATGTTCAATCAGCTCAGTACTGCATCAGTACTGTATATCTGTGTGTAGCTCATAGTATTACCATGTTCAATCAGCTCAGTACTGCATCAGTACTGTATATCTGTGTGTAGCTCATAGTATTACCATGTTCAATCAGCTCAGTACTGTATATCTGTGTGTAGCTCATAGTATGACCATGTTCAATCAGCTCAGACCATGTTCAATCAGCTGCATCAGTACTGTATATCTGTGTGTAGCTCATAGTATGACCATGTTCAATCAGCTCAGTACTGCATCAGTACTGTATATCTGTGTGTAGCTCATAGTATTACCATGTTCAATCAGCTCAGTACTGCATCAGTACTGTATATCTGTGTGTAGCTCATAGTATGACCATGTTCAATCAGCTCAGTACTGCATCAGTACTGTATATCTGTGTGTAGCTCATAGTATTACCATGTTCAATCAGCTCAGTACTGCATCAGTACTGTATATCTGTGTGTAGCTCATAGTATTACCATGTTCAATCAGCTCAGTACTGCATCAGTACTGTATATCTGTGTGTAGCTCATAGTATTACCATGTTCAATCAGCTCAGTACTGCATCAGTACTGTATATCTGTGTGTAGCTCATAGTATGACCATGTTCAATCAGCTCAGTACTGCATCAGTACTGTATATCTGTGTGTAGCTCATAGTATTACCATGTTCAATCAGCTCAGTACTGCATCAGTACTGTATATCTGTGGTTAGCTCATAGTATGACCATGTTCAATCAGCTCAGTACTGCATCAGTACTGTATATCTGTGTGTAGCTCATAGTATTACCATGTTCAATCAGCTCAGTACTGTATATCTGTGTGTAGCTCATAGTATTACCATGTTCAATCAGCTCAGTACTGTATATCTGTGTGTAGCTCATAGTATTACCATGTTCAATCAGCTCAGTACTGTATATCTGTGTGTAGCTCATAGTATTACCATGTTCAATCAGCTCAGTACTGTATATCTGTGTGTAGCTCATAGTATTACCATGTTCAATCAGCTCAGTACTGCATCAGTACTGTATATCTGTGTGTAGCTCATAGTATGACCATGTTCAATCAGCTCAGTACTGCATCAGTACTGTATATCTGTGTGTAGCTCATAGTATGACCATGTTCAATCAGTTAAGTACTGCATCAGTACTGTATATCTGTGTGTAGCTCATAGTATTACCATGTTCAATCAGCTCAGTACTGCATCAGTACTGTATATCTGTGTGTAGCTCATAGTATGACCATGTTCAATCAGCTCAGTACTGCATCAGTACTGTATATCAGTACTGCATGTGTGTAGCTCATAGTATTACCATGTTCAATCAGCTCAGTACTGCATCAGTACTGTATATCTGTGTGTAGCTCATAGTATGACCATGTTCAATCAGCTCAGTACTGCATCAGTACTGTATATCTGTGTGTAGCTCATAGTATGACCATGTTCAATCAGCTCAGTACTGCATCAGTACTGTATATCTGTGTGTAGCTCATAGTATTACCATGCTCAATCAGCTCAGTGCTGTATATCTGTGTGTAGCTCATAGTATTACCATGTTCAATCAGCTCAGAACTGCATCAGTACTGTATATCTGTGTGTAGCTCATAGTATTACCATGCTCAATCAGCTCAGTGCTGTATATCTGTGTGTAGCTCATAGTATTACCATGTTCAATCAGCTCAGTACTGCATCAGTACTGTATATCTGTGTGTAGCTCATAGTATTACCATGCTCAATCAGCTCAGTACTGCATCAGTACTGTATATCTGTGTGTAGCTCATAGTATTACCATGTTCAATCAGCTCAGTACTGCATCAGTACTGTATATCTGTGTGTAGCTCATAGTATTACCATGTTCAATCAGCTCAGTACTGCATCAGTACTGTATATCTGTGTGTAGCTCATAGTATGACCATGTTCAATCAGCTCAGTACTGCATCAGTACTGTATATCTGTTCAATCAGCTCAGTAGCTCATAGTATTACCATGTTCAATCAGCTCAGTACTGCATCAGTACTGTATATCTGTGTGTAGCTCATAGTATTACCATGTTCAATCAGCTCAGTACTGCATCAGTACTGTATATCTGTGTGTAGCTCATAGTATTACCATGTTCAATCAGCTCAGTACTGCATCAGTACTGTATATCTGTGTGTAGCTCATAGTATTACCATGTTCAATCAGCTCAGTACTGCATCAGTACTGTATATCTGTGTGTAGCTCATAGTATTACCATGTTCAATCAGCTCAGTACTGCATCAGTACTGTATATCTGTGTGTAGCTCATAGTATTACCATGTTCAATCAGCTCAGTACTGCATCAGTACTGTATATCTGTGTGTAGCTCATAGTATTACCATGTTCAATCAGCTCAGTACTGTATATCTGTGTGTAGCTCATAGTATTACCATGTTCAATCAGCTCAGTACTGCATCAGTACTGTATATCTGTGTGTAGCTCATAGTATTACCATGTTCAATCAGCTCAGTACTGCATCAGTACTGTATATCTGTGTGTAGCTCATAGTTTTACCATGTTCAATCAGCTCAGTACTGTATATCTCTGTGTAGCTCATAGTATTACCATGTTCAATCAGCTCAGTACTGTATATCTGTGTGTAGCTCATAGTATTACCATGTTCAATCAGCTCAGTACTGCATCAGTACTGTATATCTGTGTGTAGCTCATAGTATTACCATGTTCAATCAGCTCAGTACTGCATCAGTACTGTATATCTGTGTGTAGCTCATAGTATTACCATGTTCAATCAGCTCAGTACTGTATATCTGTGTGTAGCTCATAGTATTACCTTGTTCAATCAGCTCAGTACTGCATCAGTACTGTATATCTGTGTGTAGCTCATAGTATTACCATGTTCAATTTGCTCAGTACTGCATCAGTACTGTATATCTGTGTGTAGCTCATAGTATTACCATGTTCAATCAGCTCAGTACTGCATCAGTACTGTATATCTGTGTGTAGCTCATAGTATTACCATGTTCAATCAGCTCAGTACTGCATCAGTACTGTATATCTGTGTGTAGCTCATAGTATTACCATGTTCAATCAGCTCAGTACTGTATATCTGTGTGTAGCTCATAGTATTACCATGTTCAATCAGCTCAGTACTGCATCAGTACTGTATATCTGTGTGTAGCTCATAGTATAACCATGTTCAATCAGCTCAGTACTGTATATCTGTGTGTAGCTCATAGTATTACCATGCTCAATCAGCTCAGTACTGCATCAGTACTGTATATCTGTGTGTAGCTCATAGTATTACCATGTTCAATCAGCTCAGTACTGTATATCTGTGTGTAGCTCATAGTATTACCATGTTCAATCAGCTCAGTACTGTATATCTCTGTGTAGCTCATAGTATTACCATGTTCAATCAGCTCAGTACTGCATCAGTACTGTATATCTGTGTGTAGCTCATAGTATGACCATGTTCAATCAGCTCAGTACTGCATCAGTACTGTATATCTGTGTGTAGCTCATAGTATGACCATGTTCAATCAGTTAAGTACTGCATCAGTACTGTATATCTGTGTGTAGCTCATAGTATTACCATGTTCAATCAGCTCAGTACTGCATCAGTACTGTATATCTGTGTGTAGCTCATAGTATGACCATGTTCAATCAGCTCAGTACTGCATCAGTACTGTATATCTGTGTGTAGCTCATAGTATTACCATGTTCAATCAGCTCAGTACTGCATCAGTACTGTATATCTGTGTAGCTCATAGTATGACCATGTTCAATCAGCTCAGTACTGCATCAGTACTGTATATCTGTGTGTAGCTCATAGTATGACCATGTTCAATCAGCTCAGTACTGCATCAGTACTGTATATCTGTGTGTAGCTCATAGTATTACCATGCTCAATCAGCTCAGTGCTGTATATCTGTGTGTAGCTCATAGTATTACCATGTTCAATCAGCTCAGAACTGCATCAGTACTGTATATCTGTGTGTAGCTCATAGTATTACCATGCTCAATCAGCTCAGTGCTGTATATCTGTGTGTAGCTCATAGTATTACCATGTTCAATCAGCTCAGTACTGCATCAGTACTGTATATCTGTGTGTAGCTCATAGTATTACCATGCTCAATCAGCTCAGTACTGCATCAGTACTGTATATCTGTGTGTAGCTCATAGTATTACCATGTTCAATCAGCTCAGTACTGCATCAGTACTGTATATCTGTGTGTAGCTCATAGTATTACCATGTTCAATCAGCTCAGTACTGCATCAGTACTGTATATCTGTGTGTAGCTCATAGTATGACCATGTTCAATCAGCTCAGTACTGCATCAGTACTGTATATCTGTGTGTAGCTCATAGTATTACCATGTTCAATCAGCTCAGTACTGCATCAGTACTGTATATCTGTGTGTAGCTCATAGTATTACCATGTTCAATCAGCTCAGTACTGCATCAGTACTGTATATCTGTGTGTAGCTCATAGTATTACCATGTTCAATCAGCTCAGTACTGCATCAGTACTGTATATCTGTGTGTAGCTCATAGTATTACCATGTTCAATCAGCTCAGTACTGCATCAGTACTGTATATCTGTGTGTAGCTCATAGTATTACCATGTTCAATCAGCTCAGTACTGCATCAGTACTGTATATCTGTGTGTAGCTCATAGTATTACCATGTTCAATCAGCTCAGTACTGCATCAGTACTGTATATCTGTGTGTAGCTCATAGTATTACCATGTTCAATCAGCTCAGTACTGTATATCTGTGTGTAGCTCATAGTATTACCATGTTCAATCAGCTCAGTACTGCATCAGTACTGTATATCTGTGTGTAGCTCATAGTATTACCATGTTCAATCAGCTCAGTACTGCATCAGTACTGTATATCTGTGTGTAGCTCATAGTTTTACCATGTTCAATCAGCTCAGTACTGTATATCTCTGTGTAGCTCATAGTATTACCATGTTCAATCAGCTCAGTACTGTATATCTGTGTGTAGCTCATAGTATTACCATGTTCAATCAGCTCAGTACTGCATCAGTACTGTATATCTGTGTGTAGCTCATAGTATTACCATGTTCAATCAGCTCAGTACTGTATATCTCTGTGTAGCTCATAGTATTACCATGTTCAATCAGCTCAGTACTGTATATCTGTGTGTAGCTCATAGTATTACCATGTTCAATCAGCTCAGTACTGCATCAGTACTGTATATCTGTGTGTAGCTCATAGTATTACCATGTTCAATCAGCTCAGTACTGCATCAGTACTGTATATCTGTGTGTAGCTCATAGTATTACCATGTTCAATCAGCTCAGTACTGTATATCTGTGTGTAGCTCATAGTATTACCTTGTTCAATCAGCTCAGTACTGCATCAGTACTGTATATCTGTGTGTAGCTCATAGTATTACCATGTTCAATTTGCTCAGTACTGCATCAGTACTGTATATCTGTGTGTAGCTCATAGTATTACCATGTTCAATCAGCTCAGTACTGCATCAGTACTGTATATCTGTGTGTAGCTCATAGTATTACCATGTTCAATCAGCTCAGTACTGCATCAGTACTGTATATCTGTGTGTAGCTCATAGTATTACCATGTTCAATCAGCTCAGTACTGTATATCTGTGTGTAGCTCATAGTATTACCATGTTCAATCAGCTCAGTACTGCATCAGTACTGTATATCTGTGTGTAGCTCATAGTATAACCATGTTCAATCAGCTCAGTACTGTATATCTGTGTGTAGCTCATAGTATTACCATGCTCAATCAGCTCAGTACTGCATCAGTACTGTATATCTGTGTGTAGCTCATAGTATTACCATGTTCAATCAGCTCAGTACTGTATATCTGTGTGTAGCTCATAGTATTACCATGTTCAATCAGCTCAGTACTGTATATCTCTGTGTAGCTCATAGTATTACCATGTTCAATCAGCTCAGTACTGCATCAGTACTGTATATCTGTGTGTAGCTCATAGTATTACCATGTTCAATCAGCTCAGTACTGCATCAGTACTGTATATCTGTGTGTAGCTCATAGTATTACCATGCTCAATCAGCTCAGTACTGCATCAGTACTGTATATCTGTGTGTAGCTCATAGTATTACCATGTTCAATCAGCTCAATACTGTATATCTGTGTGTAGCTCATAGTATTACCATGTTCATTCAGCTCAGTACTGCATCAGTACTGTATATCTGTGTGTAGCTCATAGTATTACCATGCTCAATCAGCTCAGTACTGTATATCTGTGTGTAGCTCATAGTATTACCATGTTCAATCAGCTCAGTACTGCATCAGTACTGTATATCTGTGTGTAGCTCATAGTATTACCATGTTCAATCAGCTCAGTACTGCATCAGTACTGTAAATCTGTGTGTAGCTCATAGTATTACCATGTTCAATCAGCTCAGTACTGCATCAGTACTGTATATCTGTGTGTAGCTCATAGTATTACCATGTTCAATCAGCTCAGTACTGCATCAGTACTGTATATCTGTGTGTAGCTCATAGTATTACCATGTTCAATCAGCTCAGTACTGCATCAGTACTGTATATCTGTGTGTAGCTCATAGTATTACCATGTTCAATCAGCTCAGTACTGCATCAGTACTGTATATCTGTGTGTAGCTCATAGTATTACCATGCTCAATCAGCTCAGTGCTGTATATCTGTGTGTAGCTCATAGTATTACCATGTTCAATCAGCTCAGTACTGCATCAGTACTGTATATCTGTGTGTAGCTCATAGTATTACCATGTTCAATCAGCTCAGTACTGCATCAGTACTGTATATCTGTGTGTCCTCCACAGGAAGGTCCTCACTACCTCATGCTACTGTCCCAATGTATTCCTTATTAAAAGGTATCAAACTGAACATTGGGATAGCATTCTGCCAACATTGAATTTAACCTCCAGCTGCCTACCCCCTCTATTCAACCCCCTCTATTCAACCTCCAGCTGCCTACCCCCTCTACTCAACCTCCTGCTGCCTACCCCCTCTATTCAACCCCTTCTATTCAACCTCCAGCTGTCTACCCCCTCTATTCAACCTCCAGCTGCGTATTCAACCCCTGCCTATTCAACCTCCAGCTGTCTACCCCCTCTATTCAACCTCCAGCTGTCTACCCCCTCTTTTCAACCTCCAGCTGCCTATCCCCTCTATTCAACCTCCAGCTGCCTATCCCCTCTATTCAACCTCCAGCTGTCTACCCCCTCTATTCAACCTCCAGCTGTCTACCCCCTCTTTTCAACCTCCAGCTGCCTATCCCCTCTTTTCAACCTCCAGCTGCCTATCCCCTCTATTCAACCTCCAGCTGCCTACCCCCTCTATTCAACCCCTTCTATTCAACCTCCAGCTGTCTACCCCCTCTATTCAACCTCCAGCTGTCTACCCCTTTATTCAACCTCCAGCTGTCTACCCCCTCTATTCAAAGAGCTCCATAGGACCAGGGCACAAATAATATAAAGGGAATCAGTGTCTAAACTCAATTTTGCCAAGGCAGGATGCTCTGAGCGCAGCCCTATCCAGAAATCTCCAGCTGTTCTGATTAAATTCATTTTCAACCTCCAGCTGTAATTTCGATGAGGCTCTCTTGTTCAGATATCGGTTAGTGGACCTCTGGAGGCAGGACATGAAAGGATAACGCAATCCAAATGTTTTTTTGTCATCTGTTTGAAAGCCACACACAACTACATTTATTAAACATATGAATGAGTTTGTCACTTCCTTGAGTTCGGGTTTGACAAAAAGCTCTTATAGGACCAGGGCACAAATAATATAGAGGGAATCCGTGTCTAAACAGCAGGATTTGCCAAGGCAGGATACTCTGAGGCGCAGCCCTATCCAGAAATCTGGCAGTGGCTTCATGATTAAATTCAATTTTCACAAGAACCGCTTGTTGTAATTTCGCAGCAAGGCTCTCTTGTTCAGATATCGGTTCGGTGGACTGGAGGCAAGGACGGTGGATGTCTACCCAAAGCCTCTCGGTGGATAACAAATTTTGGTCATCTGTTGCTCAGGAAAGTACCTGCGTAATTGAGCACCTAACTCACTCAGGTGCTTCACTATATCACATTTGACATTGTCCGTAAGCTTGAGTTCATTTGCACACAAAAATCATACAATGATGGAAAGACCTGTGTGTTGTCCTTGTTAATGCAGACAGAGTGGAGCTCCAACTTCTTCATCATAGCCTCAATTTTGTCCCGACATTGATAGTTGCGGAGAGTCCCTCGGGTAATCCTAGATTCAGATCATTCAGGTAGGATGGGCAGTCTTGTGAGAAACTCATCATCATTTAATGTAAATGTTTTTCAAAATGTTTTTCATGCTGTCAGGCATTCCCTTGGCAGCAAGAGCCTCTCGGTGGATGCTGCAGTCTACCCAAGAGCCTCTCGGTGGATGCTACAGTGTACCCAAGAGCCTCTCTGTGGATGCTACAGTGTACCCAAGAGCCTCTCGGTGGATGCTGCAGTGTCATGACTTTTGCGCCATCAGTACAGATACCAAACACATCTTGACCACCAAAGTCCATTTGATGTCACAAAACTGTCCAGTACTTTAAAAATATCCTCTCCTGTTGTCCTGGTTTGCAGAAGAGAATGTCTTCCTTAATTGACCCCCCATAAAAGTAACAGACATATACCAGGAGCTGTGCCAGGCCCCTCCACGTCTGTTGACTCATCCAGCTGTAACAGACATATACCAGGAGCTGTGCCAGGCCCCTCCACGTCTGTTGACTCATCCAGCTGTAACAGACATATACCAGGAGCTGTGCCAGGCCCCTCCACGTCTGTTGACTCATCCAGCTGTAACAGACATATACCAGGAGCTGTGCCAGGCCCTCCACGTCTGTTGACTCATCCAGCTGTAATGCATAGATTTCACTGGCTTGTATGCGAAGAAGTACTCGTTTCAAAACATCTACTGCCATGTCACTGATGCGTCGGGAAACAGTGATGTTTGATGGAGACATTGTCTGTATAGTTTTTGGGCCTATTCCCCCAGCATTGTCCCAGCCAACAGGAAGAATGAAGTCATCCACAATAGTATGGGTCTTGCCTGTCCCAGCCACTCGGTAGCTCACCATATAAGACTCTTCTAGCCCCTTCTTATTAATGGTATCTGTTGCTTTTATACATGTCTTACTACTCAGAAGTCTTTATTCTCACTCAAACTCCTGTGGCTTATTTTTCTAATTGTCATGTTTTGTTTCTAAATGTCTTCGCAAGAGTGAAGGTTTCCTGTGAGAGAGTGACGGTTAACGTGATTGGATGAGTAACGTGATTGGATGAGTAACGTGATTGGATGAGTAACGTGATTGGATGAGTAACGTGATTGGATGAGTAACGTGATTGGATGAGTAACGTGATTGGATGAGTAACGTGATTGGATGAGTAACGTGATTGGATGAGTAACGTGATTGGATGAGTAACGTTTAACGTGATCGGATGAGTAACGGTTAACGTGATTGGATGAGTAACGGTTAACATGATTGGATGAGTAACGGTTAACGTGATTGGATGAGTAACGGTTAACGTGATTGGATGAGTAACGGTTAATGTGATTGGATGTTAATTATTTGACTAGGATACCTGTATTTGACATTGTGTTGTTATTTCACTGAACACTAGATGATTGGATGAGTAACGTTTAACGTGATTGGATGAGTAATGTGATTGGATGAGTAACGTGATCGGATGAGTAACGGTTAACGTGATTGGATGAGTAACGGTTAACGTGATTGGATGAGTAACGGTGAGTTAACGTGATTGGATGTTAATTATTTGACTAGGATACCTGGTTAATGTGATTGTATGTTAATTATTTGACTAGGATACCTGGTTAATGTGATTGGATGTTAATTATTTGACTAGGATACCTGGTTAATGTGATTGGATGTTAATTATTTGACTAGGATACCTGTATTTGACATTGTGTTGTTATTTCACTGAACAGTAGATGGTTTGATTTGATTTTTGGCAGTGAAACGAGGCTGATCAGGCGAGAGGAAAAATGTCACCCAAATGTATAGCCCCTTCGGAAAATAGAAATGGACTGTTTGAAAATGTCAAGAATTAGTTACATTTTTCAAAATAAAATACAAATAATTTTTTGTTTTTTTATGTGAATCACATTTTTATTTGGCCCCCGACGGCATTGCATGTTCCCCAGCTGAAGATAAAACAACAGAATATAGAGCTGATATGGAGGAGCTCAACCACTTCTTCCCCCTCTTCCCCCTCTCTCTCCCCTCTTCCTCCTCTCTCTTCTTCCTCCTCTCTCTCCTTCCCCCTCTTCCCCCCTCTCCCTTTTCACACTGTCTCAGTTTCACTCTCTTCCAGTTCCCAGGGGTAAGCTTCCTCCTCTCTGCTATGGCCCTGCTTCAGAACAAGAGGCTGGGTAACCTCAGGAGCCCCCCCCCCTTCCGACCCCCTACCCACACCCTGTATCACTTACTACAGTACATTAAGACTACTGAGGAGTGGGGCAACAGAGACAGACAGAGAGATCTTCAGATCTCTGCTAAGGTCAGCAAACTAGACCAGGTGAACAGACTATTGTCCTCCTCTAAAGACATGATTGTCTCTCTCTCTCTCCCCCTCCCTCCCTCCCTCTCTCCCTCTCCCTCCCTCCCTCCCTCTCTCCCCCCTCCCTCCTCTCTCTCTCTCCCTCCCTCCCTCCTCCCAGTATATAGAGCACTATGTTACATATAGAAAGAGTTTATCAGTGTAAAGTGAATTCTGACCCCATAACTAACCCCAAGGAGTATAGACTGACTCCATAAAACACCTGGGTCATGTTCAGTGTTGACTGACTCCATAAAACACCTGGGTCATGTTCAGTGTTGACTGACTCCATAAACACCTGGGTCATGTTCAGTGTTGACTGACTTCTAAAACCTGGGTCATGTTAACTAACCCATAAAACACCTGGGTCATGTTCAGTGTTGACTGACTCCATAAAACACCTGGGTCATGTTGACTCAATAAAACACCTGGGTCATGTTGACTGACTCCATAAAACACTGACTCCATAAAACACCTGGGTCATGTTCAGTGTTGACTGACTCCATAAAACACCTGGGTCATGTTCAGTGTTGACTGACTCAATAAAACACCTGGGTCATGTTGACTGACTCCATAAAACACCTGGGTCATGTTCAGTGCTGACTGACTCCATAAAACACCTGGGTCATGTTCACCTGGGTCATGTTGACTGACTCCATAAAACACCTGGGGTTCATGTCAGTGTTGACTGACTCCATAAAACACCTGGGTCATGTTCAGTGTTGACTGACTCCATAAAACACCTGGGTCATGTTCAGTGTTGACTGACTCCATAAAACACCTGGGTGTTGACTGACTCCATAAAACACCTGGGTCATGTTCAGTGTTGACTGACTCCATAAAACACCTGGGTCATGTTCAGTGTTGACTGACTCCATAAAACACCTGGGTCATGTTCAGTGTTGACTGACTCCATAAAACACCTGGGTCATGTTCAGTGTTGACTGACTCCATAAAACACCTGGGTCATGTTCAGTGTTGACTGACTCCATAAAACACCTGGGTCATGTTCAGTGTTGACTGACTCCATAAAACACCTGGGTCATGTTCAGTGTTGACTGACTCCATAAAACACCTGGGTCATGTTCAGTGTTGACTGACTCCATAAAACACCTGGGTCATGTTCAGTGTTGACTGACTCCATAAAACACCTGGGTCATGTTCAGTGTTGACTGACTCCATAAAACACCTGGGTCATGTTCAGTGTTGACTGACTCCATAAAACACCTGGGTCAGTGTTGACTGACTCCATAAAACACCTGGGGTTCAGTGTTGACTGACTCCATAAAACACCTGGGTCATGTTCAGTGTTGACTGACTCCATAAAACACCTGGGTCATGTTGACTGACTCCATAAAACACCTGGGTCATGTTGACTGACTCCATAAAACACCTGGGTCATGTTCAGTGTTGACTGACTCCATAAAACACCTGGGTCATGTTGACTGACTCCATAAAACAGTCATGTTGACTGACTCCATAAAACACCTGGGTCATGTTGACTGACTCCATAAAACACCTGGGTCATGTTCAGTGTTGACTGACTCCATAAAACACCTGGGTCATGTTCAGTGTTGACTGACTCCATAAAACACCTGGACTGAATCCATAAAACACCTGGGTCATGTCATGTTGACTGACTCCATAAAACACCTGGGTCATGTTCAGTGTTGACTGACTCCATAAAACACCTGGGTCATGTTGACTGACTCCATAAAACACCTGGGTCATGTTCAGTGTTGACTGACTCCATAAAACACCTGGGTCATGTTCAGTGTCATGTTGACTGACTCCATAAAACACCTGGGTCATGTTCAGTGTTGACTGACTCCATAAAACACCTGGGTCATGTTCAGTGTTGACTGACTCCATAAAACACCTGGGTCATGTTCAGTGTTGACTGACTCCATAAAACACCTGGGTCATGTTCAGTGTTGACTGACTCCATAAAACACCTGGGTCATGTTCAGTGTTGACTGACTCCATAAAACACCTGGGTCATGTTCAGTGTTGACTGACTCCATAAAACACCTGGGTCATGTTGACTGACTCCATAAAACACCTGGGTCATGTTGACTGACTCCATAAAACACCAGTGTTGACTGACTCCATAAAACACCTGGGTCATGTTGTCTGACTCCATAAAACACCTGGGTCATGTTGACTGACTCCATAAAACACCTGGGTCGTCATGTTCACTGACTCCATAAAACACCTGGGTCATGTTGACTGACTCCATAAAACACCTGGGTCATGTTCAGTGTTGACTGACTCCATAAAACACCTGGGTCATGTTGACTGACTCCATAAAACACCTGGGTCATGTTCAGTGTTGACTGACTCCATAAAACACCTGGGTCATGTTGACTGACTCCATAAAACACCTGGGTCATGTTGACTGACTCCATAAAACACCTGGGTCATGTTCAGTGTTGACTGACTCCATAAAACACCTGGGTCATGTTGACTGACTCCATAAAACACCTGGGTCATGTTCAGTGTTGACTGTTCAGTGACTGACTCCATAAAACACCTGGGTCATGTCATGTTCAGTGTTGACTGACTCCATAAAACACCTGGGTCATGTTCAGTGTTGACTGACTCCATAAAACACCTGGGTCATGTTCAGTGTTGACTGACTCCATAAAACACCTGGGTCATGTTCAGTGTTGACTGACTCCATAAAACACCTGGGTCATGTTCAGTGTTGACTGACTCCATAAAACACCTGGGTCATGTTCAGTGTTGACTGACTCCATAAAACACCTGGGTCATGTTCAGTGTTGACTGACTCCATAAAACACCTGGGTCATGTTCAGTGTTGACTGACTCCATAAAACACCTGGGTCATGTTCAGTGTTTGACCTGGGTCATGTTGTGTTGACTGACTCCATAAAACACCTGGGTTCATGTTCAGTGTTGACTGACTCCATAAAACACCTGGGTCATGTTCAGTGTTGACTGACTCCATAAAACACCTGGGTCATGTTCAGTGTTGACTGACTCCATAAAACACCTGGGTCATGTTCAGTGTTGACTGACTCCATAAAACACCTGGGTCATGTTCAGTGTTGACTGACTCCATAAAACACCTGGGTCATGTTCAGTGTTTGACTCCATAAAACACCTGGGTCTGACTGACCATAAAACACCTGGGTCATGTTCAGTGTTGACTGACTCCATAAAACACCTGGGTCATGTTCAGTGTTGACTGACTCCATAAAACACCTGGGTCATGTTCAGTGTTGACTGACTCCATAAAACACCTGGGTCATGTTGACTGACTCCATAAAACACCTGGGTCATGTTCAGTGTTGACTGACTCCATAAAACACCTGGGTCATGTTCAGTGGCTCCATAAAACACCTGGGTCATGTTGACTGACTCCATAAAACACCTGGGTCATGTTCAGTGGCTCCATAAAACACCTGGGTCATGTTCAGTGTTGACTGACTCCATAAAACACCTGGGTCATGTTCAGTGTTGACTGACTCCATAAAACACTTGGGTCATGTTGACTGACTCCCATAAAACACATGGGTCTGTCAGGGTACAGCACCATCCCAGTCTGTCTGGGTACAGCACCATCCCAGTCTGTCAGGGTACAGCACCATCCCAGCCTGTCAGGGTACAGCACCATCCCAGCCTGTCAGGGTACAGCACCATCCCAGCCTGTCAGGGTACAGCACCATCCCAGTCTGTCAGGGTACAGCACCATCCCAGCCTGTCAGTCAGTCTGTCAGGGTACAGCACCATCCCAGCCTGTCAGGGTACATCACCATCCCAGCCTGTCTGGGTACAGCACCATCCCAGTCAGTGTCAGGGTACAGCACCATCCCAGTCTGTCAGGGTACAGCACCATCCCAGCCTGTCAGGGTACAGCACCATCCCAGCCTGTCAGGGTACAGCACCATCCCAGTCTGTCTGTCAGGGTACAGCACCATCCCAGCCTGTCAGGGTACAGCACCATCCCAGCCTGTCAGTCAGGGTACAGCACCATCCCAGCCTGTCAGGGTACAGCACCATCCCAGTCTGTCAGTCAGGGTACAGCACCATCCCAGTCTGTCAGGGTACAGCACCATCCCATCCTGTCAGGTACTTCACCATCTGTCAGTCTGTCAGGGTACAGCACCATCAGCCAGCCTGTCAGGGTACAGCACCATCCCAGCCTGTCAGGGTACAGCACCATCCCAGGGTACTTCACCATCCCAGCCTGTCTGTCAGTCAGGGTACAGCACCATCCCAGTCTGTCTGGGTACAGCACCATCCCAGCCTGTCAGGGTACAGCACCATCCCAGTCTGTCAGTCTGGTACAGCACCATCCAGTCTGTCACCTTCCCAGCCTGTCAGTCAGTCTGGGTACAGCACCTTCCCAGCTGTCAGGGTACAGCACCATCAGTCAGTCTGGGTACAGCACCATCCCAGCCTGTCAGTCAGTCAGGGTACAGCACCATCCCAGTCCAGTCTGTCAGCACCATCCAGTCTGTCAGGGTACAGCACCATCCCAGTCTGTCAGTCAGTCTCAGGGTACAGCACCATCCCAGTCTGTCAGTCAGTCTGGGTACAGCACCATCCCAGCCTGTCAGTCAGTCTGGGTACAGCACCATCCCAGCCTGTCAGGGTACAGCACCATCCCAGCCTGTCTGGGTACAGCACCATCCCAGCCTGTCAGTCAGTCTCACAGCACCATCCCAGCCTGTCAGGGTACAGCACCATCCCAGCCTGTCAGGGTACAGCACCATCCCAGCCTGTCAGTGTACAGCACCATCAGTCTGTCAGGGTACAGCACCATCCCAGCCTGTCAGGGTACAGCACCATCCCAGCCTGTCAGGGTCAGCACCATCAGCCTG
Organism: Oncorhynchus masou masou; assembly: GCF_036934945.1. NCBI lineage: Eukaryota > Metazoa > Chordata > Actinopteri > Salmoniformes > Salmonidae > Oncorhynchus > Oncorhynchus masou. Next base: position 144,565 of record NW_027012168.1, read on the forward strand.
TCAGGGGTACAGCACCATCCCAGCCGGTCAGTCAGTCAGGGTACAGCACCATCCCAGCCTGTCAGTCAGTCTGGGTACAGCACCATCCCAGTCTGTCAGGGTACAGCACCATCCCAGCCGGTCAGTCAGTCAGGGTACAGCACCATCCCAGCCAGTCAGGGTACAGCACCATCCCAGCCTGTCAGGGTACAGCACCATCCCAGCTGTCAGTCTGTCAGGGTGGCACCATCCCAGTCTGTCAGCACAGCACCATCCCAGCCTGTCTGGGTAGCACCATCCCAGTCTGTCACCATCCCAGCCTGTCAGTCAGTCTGGGTACAGCACCATCCCAGCCTGTCAGTCAGCACCATCCCAGCCTGTCAGGGTACAGCACCATCCCAGCCTGTCAGGGTACAGCACCATCCCAGCCGGTCAGTCAGTGTGGGTACAGCACCATCCCAGTCTGCTAGTCAGATGGATGGATGGATGAAGGGGATTTAGAGGTAGAGGTCTTTCTGTACTGAAATCCACCCACGCTGTGTTCAGAGCACCGAGGCACACTCTCTTTAAACCCCCCCCCACACACACACACTCCCTTTAAACCCCCCCACACACACTCCTGAGCTGGGTGTGTCTCTATAGTGATAAGCTCCATAATTGGAGACTTCCTCTTGGGGACGGCTTCTCTACGCATCACTCTGTAATCCACAGGAAATAATCTGGAACATAAATCACACTATCCTGCTCTACTTTTCTCTCTGCTCATTCACCATCTCTCTCTCCCTCTCTCATTCACTCTTTCGTTCTCTCTCCAATTCACTCAGTCTCTCCCCCTACGCTATAATTCTCCCCTCTCTCTCCAATTCACTCACCCCTTCACTTTCTCTCTTGCAGTCCTGCACGTATGCAGGGATTATAGCCCCTCTCCCCACACAGCAGGACTGGCCCTGAGCAGGGAGATATGAGAAGGGGGTGTGAGATGGAGGAGAGGACTGTAGTGTATATGATGGGTTAGGGTTTATCTGTCTGTCCTAATGTAGAGATCATCTACCAGAGAGGTGGTGGTGGGCCGTAATCCCAGCATGACATCACACAGGGAACACTTCCTGCCTTCCGCTCAGAAGAGACGGGCGGTGAAACACGCTCTGATCAGAGAGGGTGTGTGTGGGGGGGTTTAAAGGGAGTGTGTGTGTGTGTTCACGTGTCTGCTGTTCAATCCCACTCGTTGGTTTCGACTCGTGATGTTAACCCAACAGTTCTGTAACGACTTCCTGCCTCTCTATCTGAGGGTCACAATCTCTGAACCAAGGCCTCCTAGTTCTAACCTGGGTTCTAGTTTTACACTGCAATTGAGTTAGAGCACAAACAGGTCTGGTACCGGGCTATCCTTGTTCTGTTTCAGACCTGGGACCAGGCTATCCTCGTTCTGTTACAGACCTGGGACCAGGCTATCCTCGTTCTGTTTCAGACCTGGGACCAGGCTATCCTCGTTCTGTTTCAGACCTGGGACCAGGCTATCCTCGTTCTGTTTCAGACCTGGGACCAGGCTATCCTCGTTCTGTTTCAGACCTGGGACCAGGCTATACCCGTTCTGTTTCAGACCTGGGACCAGGCTATCCTCATTCTGTTACAGACCTGGGACCAGGCTATCCTCGTTCTGTTTCAGACCTGGGACCAGGCTATCCTCGTTCTGTTTCAGACCTGGGACCAGGCTATCCTCGTTCTGTTACAGACCTGGGACCAGGCTATCCTCGTTCTGTTTCAGGTCTGGTACCGGGCTATCCTCGTTCTGTTACAGACCTGGGACCAGGCTATCCTCGTTCTGTTACAGACCTGGGACCAGGCTATCCTCGTTCTGTTACAGACCTGGGACCAGGCTATCCTCGTTCTGTTACAGACCTGGGACCAGGCTATCCTCGTTCTGTTACAGACCTGGGACCAGGCTATCCTCGTTCTGTTTCAGACCTGGGACCAGGCTATCCTCGTTCTGTTTCAGACCTGGGACCAGGCTATCCCGTTCTGTTACAGACCTGGGACCAGGCTATCCTCGTTCTGTTTCAGACCTGGGACCAGGCTATCCTCGTTCTGTTACAGACCTGGGACCAGGCTATCCCGTTCTGTTACAGACCTGGGACCAGGCTATCCTCAGTTCTGTTTCAGACCTGGGACCAGGCTATCCTCTATTCTGTTACAGACCTGGGACCAGGCTAGCCTCGTTCTGTTTCAGACCTGGGACCAGGCTATCCTCGTTCTGTTACAGACCTGGGACCAGGCTATCTGTTCTGTTACAGACCTGGGACCAGGCTATCCTCGTTCTGTTTCAGACCTGGGACCAGGCTATCCTGGTTCTTTTCAGACCTGGGACCAGGCTATCCTCGTTCTGTTACAGACCTGGGACCAGGCTATCCTCGTTCTGTTACAGACCTGGGACCAGGCTATCCTCGTTCTGTTACAGACCTGGGACAGGCTATCCCCCAGTTCTGTTTCAGACCTGGGACCAGCTATCTCGTTCTGTTACAGACCTGGGACCAGGCTATTTCGCTCTGTTACAGACCTGGGACCAGGCTATCCTCGTTCTGTTTCAGACCTGGGACCAGGCTATCCTCGCTCTGTTACAGACCTGGGACCAGGCTATCCTCGTTCTGTTTCAGACCTGGGACCAGGCTATCCTCGTTCTGTTTCAGACCTGGGACCAGGCTATCCTCGTTCTGTTTCAGACCTGGGACCAGGCTATCCCCTGTTCTGTTTCAGACCTGGGACCAGGCTATCCTCCTTCTGTTACAGACCTGGGACCAGGCTATCCTCGTTCTGTTTCAGACCTGGGAACGGGCTATCCTCGTTCTGTTTCTCACGTCAGTTTGTTGTTTTCCTTCCAGTCCTAATTTAGACTGTCCTAAATGGTCCTCTATTCCCTATGTAGTGCACTACTATTGACCAGAGCCTGTGCACTATAAAGGGAATAAGGTGCCATTTGGGACGTAGGCCTACCTTACTGTATTATCCTTATCTGATGTAGTAGCTATATAGCTTACTAGTGGAACATGTATATTCTTGGGAACGACAGAGCTGATGGAGAAAACAGGGCTGATGTGGTTCATTATGGTCACAGAATGTAGAAACGAGGGGAGAAGAGAGAGAACCAGGGAGAAGCTGGACGAGGTTCAACTATGTGTGTGTGATTACTCAACTGAAACAAAGACATCTGGCCCTGAGCCAATACAGCTGTCAAACAACCGAACCAATCAGACGAGGAGCCCTAGGATCCCTGCCTTGATGTTCAGATCATTTCCAGGTTTTTCTACTCTCCCAAGGAAGCATTTTGTGTTTTTTGAAAATAGTTTGTTTTGTTCACAATGAAGTGTTAATTGAATCCAAGCGTGAGTTGTGACTCTCTCTCCGTGCAACAGCAAGATTATCTCTGTCTAATGCTGGAAACAGTTTTAATAGAACATAATGAATTCCTGGGTTTGGCTTCAACAACTAGTCTAGAAACCCCCAGGCCCTCTCCTGCCTCTAATATATACTATAGTCTGTATAAACCCCCAGCCCCTCTCCCTGCCTCTAAAAGATACTACAGTCTGTAGAAACCCCCAGCCCCTCTCCCTGTCTCTAATAGATACTATAGTCTGTAGAAACCCCCAGCCCTCTCCCTGTCTCTAATAGATACTACAGTCTGTAGAAACCCCCAGCCCCTCTCCCTGTCTCTAATAGATACTACAGTCTGTAGAAACCCCCAGGCCCTCTCCCTGTCTCTAATATATACTACAGTCTGTAGAAACCCCCAGGCCCTCTCCCTGTCTCTAATATATACTACAGTCTGTAGAAACCCCCAGGCCCTCTCCCTGTCTCTAATAGATACTACAGTCTGTAGAAACCCCAGCCCCTCTCCCTGTCTCTAATAGATACTATAGTCTGTAGAATCCCCCAGCCCCTCTCAGTCTCTAATATATACTACAGTCTGTATAAACCCCCAGCCCCTCTCCCTGTCTCTAATAGATACTATAGTCTGTAGAAACCCCCAGCCCCTCTCCCTGCCTCTAATAGATACTATAGTCTGTAGAAACCCCCAGGCCCTCTCCCTGTCTCTAATATATACTACAGTCTGTAGAGACCCCCAGCCCCCTCTCAGTCTCTAATAGATACTATAGTCTGTAGAAACCCCCAGCCCCTCCCCCTGTCTCTAATAGATACTATAGTCTGTAGAAACCCCAGGCCCTCTCCCTGTCTCTAATATATACTACAGTCTGTAGAAACCCCCAGCCCCTCTCCCTGCCTCTAATAGATACTATAGTCTGTAGAAACCCCCAGCCCCTCTCAGTCTCTAATAGATACTATAGTCTGTAGAAACCCCCAGCCCCTCTCAGTCTCTAATAGATACTATAGTCTGTAGAAACCCCCAGCCCCTCTCCCTGGCTCTTACTAGACACTACAGTCTGCAGAAACCCCCAGCCCCTTCCCCTGTCTCTAATAGATACTATAGTCTGTAGAAACCCCCAGGCCCTCTCCCTGTCTCTAATATATACTACAGTCTGTAGAAACCCCCAGCCCCTCTCCCTGCCTCTAATAGATACTATAGTCTGTAGAAACCCCCAGCCCCTCTCAGTCTCTAATAGATACTATAGTCTGTAGAAACCCCCAGGCCCTCTCCCTGCCTCTAATATATACTATAGTCTGTAGAAACCCTCAGCCCCTCTCCCTGCCTCTAATAGATACTACAGTCTGTAGAAACCCCCAGGCCCTCTCCCTGCCTCTAATATATACTATAGTCTGTAGAAACCCCCAGCCCCTCTCCCTGCCTCTAATAGATACTATAGTCTGTAGAAACCCCCAGCCCCTCTCAGTCTCTAATAGATACTATAGTCTGTAGAAACCCCCAGCCCCTCTCAGTCTCTAATAGATACTACAGTCTGAAGAAACTCCCAGCCCCTCTCCCTGTCTCTAATAGATACTATAGTCTGTAGAAACCCTCAGCCCCTCTCCCTGTCTCTAATAGACACTACAGTCTGTAGAAACCCTCAGCCCCTCTCCCTGTCTCTAATAGATACTACAGTCTGTAGAAACCCCCAGCCCCTCTCCCTGCCTCTAATAGATACTACAGTCTGTAGAAACCCCCAGCCCTCGCCCTGTCTCTAATAGATACTATAGTCTGTAGAAACCCCCAGGCCCTCTCCTGCCTCTAATAGATACTATAGTCTGTAGAAATCCCCAGCCCCTCTACCTGTCCCTTACGAGACACTACAGTCTGTAGAAACCCCCAGCCCCTCTCCCTGTCTCTAATATATACTACAGTCTGTAGAAACCCTCAGCCCCTCTCCCTGTCCCTTACGAGACACTACAGTCTGTAGAAACCCCCAGCCCCTCTCCCTGCCTCTAATAGATACTACAGTCTGTAGAAACCCCCAGCCCCTCGCCCTGTCTCTAATAGATACTACAGTCTGTAGAAACCCCCAGCCCCTCTCCCTGTCTCTAATAGATACTATAGTCTGTAGAAACCCCCAGCCCCTCTCCCTGTCTCTAATAGATACTATAGTCTGCAGAAACCCCCAGCCCCTCTCCCTGTCTCTAATAGATACTATAGTCTGTAGAAACCCTCAGCCCCTCTCCCTGTCAATTACGAGACACTACAGTCTGTAGAAACCCCCAGCCCCTCCCCCCTGTCTCTAATAGATACTATAGTCTGTAGAAACCCCCAGCCCCTCTCCCTGTCTCTAATAGATACTATAGTCTGTAGAAACCCCCAGGCCCTCTCCCGGCCTCTAATAGATACTATAGTCTGTAGAAACCCCCAGGCCCTCTCCCTGTCTCTAATAGATACTACAGTCTGTAGAAACCCCCAGCCCCTCTCCCTGGCTCTAATAGATACTACAGTCTGTAGAAACCCCCAGCCCCTCTCCCTGGCTCTAATAGATACTGCAGTCTGTAGAAACCCCAGCCCCTCTCCCTGTTACTTACTAGACACTACAGTCTGAAGAAACTCCCAGCCCCTCTCCCTGCCTCTAATAGATACTACAGTCTGTAGAAACCCCCAGCCCCTCTCCCTGCCTCTAATAGATACTACAGTCTGTAGAAACCCCCAGCCCCTCTCCCTGGCTCTAATAGATACTACAGTCTGTAGAAACCCCCAGCCCCTCTCCCTGCCTCTAATAGATACTACAGTCTGTAGAAACCCCCAGCCCCTCTCCCTGCCTCTAATAGATACTACAGTCTGTAGAAACCCCGAGCCCCTCTCCCTGCCTCTAATAGATACTACAGTCTGTAGAAACCCCGAGCCCCTCTCCTGCCTCTAATAGATACTACAGTCTGTAGAAACCCCCAGCCCCTCTCCCTGTCTCTAATAGACACTACAGTCTGTAGAAACCCCCAGCCCCTCTCCCTGTCCCTTACTAGACACTAGTCTGTAGAAACCCCCAGCCCCTCTCCCTGTCCCTTACTAGACACTACAGTCTGTAGAAACCCCCAGCCCCTCTCCCTGTCTCTAATATACACTACAGTCTGTAGAAACCCCCAGCCCCTCTCCCTGTCTCTAATAGATACTACAGTCTGTAGAAACCCCCAGCCCCTCTCCCTGTCTCTAATAGATACTACAGTCTGTAGAAACCCCCAGCCCCTCTCCCTGTCTCTAATAGATACTACAGTCTGTAGAAACCCTCAGCCCCTCTCCCTGTCTCTAATAGATACTACAGTCAGTAGAAACCCCCAGCTGCTCTCCCTGTCTCTAATAGATACTATAGTCTGTAGAAACCCCAGCCCCTCTCCCTGGCTCTTACTAGACACTACAGTCTGTAGAAACCCCCAGCCCCTCTCCCTGTCCCTTACTAGACACTACAGTCTGTAGAAACCCCCAGCCCCTCTCCCTGCCTCTAATAGATACTACAGTCTGTAGAAACCCTCAGCCCCTCTCCCTGTCTCTAATAGATACTACAGTCTGTAGAAACCCTCAGCCCCTCTCCCTGTCTCTAATAGATACTATAGTCTGTAGAAACCCCCAGCCCCTCGCCCTGTCTCTAATAGATACTATAGTCTGTAGAAACCCCCAGCCCTCCCCCCTGTCTCTAATAGATACTACAGTCTGTAGAAACCCCCAGCCCCTCTCCCTGCCTCTAATAGACACTACAGTCTGCAGAAACCCTCAGCCCCTCTCCCTCCCTGCCTCCTTCTAGACAATAGTCTATATACCCAACCTCAGTCCCGCTCCCTGTCTGCTTCTAGACACTAGTCTATAGACCCAACCTCAGTCCCGCTCCCTGTCTCCTTCTAGACACCAGTCTATAGACCCAACCTCAGTCCTGCTCCCTGTCTCCTTCTAGACACCAGTCTATAGACCCAACCTCAGTCCTGCTCCCTGTCTCCGAGACAATAGTCTATAGACCCGACCTCAGTCCCTCTCCCTGTCTCCTTCTAGACACTAGTCTATAGACCCAACCTCAGTCCCGATCCCTGTCTCCGACTAGACACTCCTCTATAGACCCAACCTCAGCCCCTCTCCCTGTCTCCTTCTAGACACCAGTCTATAGACCCAACCTCAGTCCTGCTCCCTGTCTCCGAGACAATAGTCTATAGACCCAACCTCAGTCCCTATCCCTGTCTCCTTCTAGACACTAGTCTATAGACCCAACCTCAGTCCCTATCCCTGTCTCCTTCTAGACACTAGTCTATAGACCCAACCTCAGCCCCTCTCCCTGTCTCCTTCTAGTCACTAGTCTATAGACCCAACCTCAGTCCCGCTCGCTGTCTCCTTCTAGACACTAGTCTATAGACCCAACCTCAGTCCCTCTCCCTGTCTACTAGACACTAGTCTATAGACCCAACCTCAGCCCCTCTCCCTGTCTCCTTCTAGACACTAGTCTATAGACCCAACCTCAGTCCCTCTCCCTGTCTCCTAGACACTAATGTCTCTAAACCCAAATAGGGTTTAATATTTCTGAGATTGTTTCTGATTGTTTCTGAGTACCTATAGTGAATTGTATGTAGGCCATATCTAATTGTAGCAGACTGGTTCTCAAGACCCAGCCAAACAAATGTATAATAGCATTTTACACACACATTTAGGCTACAGGCAATGTCAAATAATCTGGGAGGCCTAACCTTGCAAACAAAAGAACAAACAAGTCATTTTTATAGACCACACCTGTTTAACTTCCATTTTTCCTGCATTGACTCATAAAAAGCACAATGCTTCAGTGCTTCCCGGACTCTGATCCTCCTCACAAATTGGCCACTTTTGACCTCCCACTGAGGGGGCCTGGACCCAGTCAGTTTCTGATCCTCCTCACAAATTGGCCACCGTCGGTCTCTTACGGAGGTGGCCTGGATTGTGGCGAGAACCTCAAACAGGGGCTGCGGGTATTTTGGTCTAATTGTTGCTTCAGGCTGAATTTTGAAGGTTGAGGGTTCGCTTCCTGCTTGTTTCATTACACTATGATCAATGATCAGCTAGGGGAAAAATCTGATTTCCAACATTGATGCCATATTTATAATTAAATTAAATATATGCAAAGAATTTCTCCACCAACAGGTTTCTGTGCCAATGCAACACACAACCAATAAACAAGCATGATGTCTACGGGAACTTTAATATCATGGTTTGGATTTGTACCTTGTAGGCCCAGCGAAGGCTTGGCAATCTCCAACAGGTAAAAGGCTGTGATGACATGATGACAGTCTGCAGGTAAAAGGCTGTGATGACAGTCTGCAGATAAAAGGCTGTGATGACAGTCTGCAGGTAAAAGGCTGTGATGACAGTCAGCAGGTAAAAGGCTGTGATGACAGTCTACAGGTAAAAGGCTGTGATGACAGTCAGCAGGTAAAAGGCTGTGATGACAGTCTGCAGGTAAAAGGCTGTGATGACAGTCTGCAGGTAAAAGGCTGTGATGACAGTCTGCAGGTAAAAGGCTGTGATGACAGTCTGCAGGTAAAAGGCTGTGATGACAGTCTGCAGGTAAAAGGCTGTGATGACAGTCTGCAGGTAAAAGGCTGTGATGACAGTCTGCAGGTAAAAGGCTGTGATGACATGATGACAGTCTGCAGGTAAAAGGCTGTGATGACATGATGACAGTCTGCAGGTAAAAGGCTGTGATGACATGATGACCGTCTGCAGGTAAAAGGCTGTGATGACAGTCTGCAGGTAAAAGGCTGTGATGACATGATGACAGTCTGCAGGTAAAAGGCTGTGATGACATGATGACAGTCTGCAGGTAAAGGCTGTGATGACATGATGACAGTCTGCAGGTAAAAGGCTGTGATGACAGTCTGCAGGTAAAAGGCTGTGATGGCAGTCTGCAGGTAAAAGGCTGTGATGACAGTCTGTAGGTAAAAGGCTGTGATGACAGTCTACAGGTAAAAGGCTGTGATGACATGATGACAGTCTGCAGGTAAAAGGCTGTGATGACAGGATGAAAGTCTACAGGTAAAAGGCTGTGATGACAGTCTGCAGGTAAAAGGCTGTGATGACAGTCTGCAGGTAAAAGGCTGTGATGACATGATGACAGTCTGCAGGTAAAAGGCTGTGATGACAGTCTGCAGGTAAAAGCCTGTGATGACAGTCTGCAGGTAAAAGGCTGTGATGACAGTCTGCAGGTAAAAGGCTGTGATGACATGATGACAGTCTGCAGGTAAAAGGCTGTGATGACAGTCTGCAGGTAAAAGGCTGTGATGACAGTCTGCAGGTAAAAGGCTGTGATGACATGATGACAGTCTGCAGGTAAAAGGCTGTGATGACAGTCTGCAGGTAAAAGGCTGTGATGACAGTCTGCAGGTAAAAGGCTGTGATGACAGTCTACAGGTAAAAGGCTGTGATGACAGTCTGCAGGTAAAAGGCTGTGATGACAGTCTGCAGGTAAAAGGCTGTGATGACAGTCTGCAGGTAAAAGGCTGTGATGACAGTCTGCAGGTAAAAGGCTGTGATGACAGTCTGCAGGTAAAAGGCTGTGATGACATGATGACAGTCTGCAGGTAAAAGGCTGTGATGACATGATGACAGTCTGCAGATAAAAGGCTGTGATGACAGTCTGCAGGTAAAAGGCTGTGATGACAGTCTACAGGTAAAAGGCTGTGATGACATGATGACAGTCTGCAGATAAAAGGCTGTGATGACAGTCTGCAGGTAAAAGGCTGTGATGACATGATGACAGTCTGCAGATAAAAGGCTGTGATGACAGTCTGCAGGTAAAAGGCTGTGATGACAGTCTGCAGGTAAAAGGCTGTGATGACATGATGACAGTCTGCAGATAAAAGGCTGTGATGACAGTCTGCAGGTAAAAGGCTGTGATGACAGTCTGCAGGTAAAAGGCTGTGATGACATGATGACAGTCTGCAGGTAAAAGGCTGTGATGACAGTCTGCAGGTAAAAGGCTGTGATGACAGTCTGTAGATAAAAGGCTGTGATGACAGTCTGCAGGTAAAAGGCTGTGATGACAGTCTGCAGGTAAAAGGCTGTGATGACATGATGACAGTCTGCAGATAAAAGGCTGTGATGACAGTCTGCAGGTAAAAGGCTGTGATGACAGTCTGCAGGTAAAAGGCTGTGATGACAGTCTGCAGGTAAAAGGCTGTGATGACATGATGACAGTCTGCAGATAAAAGGCTGTGATGACAGTCTGCAGGTAAAAGGCTGTGATGACAGTCTGCAGGTAAAAGGCTGTGATGACATGATGACAGTCTGCAGATAAAAGGCTGTGATGACAGTCTGCAGGTAAAAGGCTGTGATGACATGATGACAGTCTGCAGATAAAAGGCTGTGATGACAGTCTGCAGGTAAAAGGCTGTGATGACAGTCTGTAGATAAAAGGCTGTGATGACAGTCTGCAGGTAAAAGGCTGTGATGACAGTCTGCAGGTAAAAGGCTGTGATGACAGTCTGCAGGTAAAAGGCTGTGATGACATGATGACAGTCTACAGGTAAAAGGCTGTGATGACAGTCTGCAGGTAAAAGGCTGTGATGACATGATGACAGTCTGCAGGTAAAAGGCTGTGATGACAGTCTGCAGGTAAAGGCTGTGATGACAGTCTACAGGTAAAAGGCTGTGATGACAGTCTGCAGGTAAAAGGCTGTGATGACAGTCTGCAGGTAAAAGGCTGTGATGACAGTCTGCAGGTAAAAGGCTGTGATGACAGTCTGCAGGTAAAGGCTGTGATGACATGATGACAGTCTGCAGGTAAAAGGCTGTGATGACAGTCTGCAGGTAAAAGGCTGTGATGACAGTCTACAGGTAAAAGGCTGTGATGACAGTCTGCAGGTAAAAGGCTGTGATGACAGTCTGCAGGTAAAAGGCTGTGATGACAGTCTGCAGGTAAAAGGCTGTGATGACAGTCTGCAGGTAAAAGGCTGTGATGACAGTCTACAGGTAAAAGGCTGTGATGACAGTCTGCAGATAAAAGGCTTTGATGACAGTCTGCAGGTAAAAGGCTGTGATGGCAGTCTGCAGGTAAAAGGCTGTGATGACAGTCTGCAGGTAAAAGGCTGTGATGACAGTCTGCAGGTAAAAGGCTGTGATGACATGATGACAGTCTACAGGTAAAAGGCTGTGATGACAGTCTGCAGGTAAAAGGCTGTGATGACAGTCTGCAGGTAAAAGGCTGTGATGACAGTCTGCAGATAAAAGGCTGTGATGACAGTCTGCAGGTAAAAGGCTGTGATGACAGTCTGCAGGTAAAAGGCTGTGATGACAGTCTGTAGATAAAAGGCTGTGATGACAGTCTGCAGGTAAAAGGCTGTGATGACAGTCTGCAGGTAAAAGGCTGTGATGACATGATGACAGTCTGCAGATAAAAGGCTGTGATGACAGTCTGCAGGTAAAAGGCTGTGATGACATGATGACAGTCTGCAGATAAAAGGCTGTGATGACAGTCTGCAGGTAAAAGGCTGTGATGACAGTCTGCAGGTAAAAGGCTGTGATGACATGATGACAGTCTGCAGATAAAAGGCTGTGATGACAGTCTGCAGGTAAAAGGCTGTGATGACATGATGACAGTCTGCAGATAAAAGGCTGTGATGACAGTCTGCAGGTAAAAGGCTGTGATGACAGTCTGTAGATAAAAGGCTGTGATGACAGTCTGCAGGTAAAAGGCTGTGATGACAGTCTGCAGGTAAAGGCTGTGATGACAGTCTGCAGGTAAAAGGCTGTGATGACATGATGACAGTCTACAGGTAAAAGGCTGTGATGACAGTCTGCAGGTAAAAGGCTGTGATGACATGATGACAGTCTGCAGGTAAAAGGCTGTGATGACAGTCTGCAGGTAAAAGGCTGTGATGACAGTCTGCAGGTAAAAGGCTGTGATGACAGTCTGCAGGTAAAAGGCTGTGATGACAGTCTGCAGGTAAAAGGCTGTGATGACAGTCTGCAGGTAAAAGGCTGTGATGACATGATGACAGTCTGCAGGTAAAAGGCTGTGATGACAGTCTGCAGGTAAAGGCTGTGATGACAGTCTGCAGGTAAAAGGCTGTGATGACAGTCTGCAGGTAAAAGGCTGTGATGACAGTCTGCAGGTAAAAGGCTGTGATGACATGATGACAGTCTGCAGATAAAAGGCTTTCATGACAGTCTGCAGGTAAAAGGCTGTGATGACAGTCTGCAGATAAAAGGCTTTGATGACAGTCTGCAGGTAAAAGGCTGTGATGACAGTCTGCAGGTAAAAGGCTGTGATGACAGTCTGCAGGTAAAAGGCTGTGATGACAGTCTGCAGGTAAAAGGCTGTGATGACAGTCTGCAGGTAAAGGCTGTGATGACAGTCTGCAGGTAAAAGGCTGTGATGACAGTCTGCAGGTAAAAGGCTGTGTTGACAGTCTGCAGGTAAAAGGCTGTGATGACAGTCTACAGGTAAAAGGCTGTGATGACATGATGACAGTCTGCAGATAAAAGGCTGTGATGACATGATGACAGTCTGCAGGTAAAAGGCTGTGATGACAGTCTGCAGGTAAAAGGCTGTGATGACAGTCTGCAGATAAAAGGCTGTGATGACATGATGACAGTCTGTAGGTAAAAGGCTGTGATGACAGTCTACAGGTAAAAGGCTGTGATGACAGTCTGCAGGTAAAAGACTGTGATGACAGTCTGCAGGTAAAAGGCTGTGATGACAGTCTGCAGGTAAAAGGCTGTGATGACAGTATGCAGGTAAAAGGCTGTGATGACATGTCTCATATGACAGTCTGCAGGTAAAAGGCTGTGATGACATGATGACAGTCTGCAGGTATGAAATTGGTCTCATACACATGTTTAGTAGATGTTATTTGTCTCATACACATGTTTAGTAGATGTTATTGGTCTCATACACATGTTTAGTACATGGCATTGGTCTCATACACATGTTTAGTAGATGTTATTGGTCTCATACACATGTTTAGTAGATGGCATTGGTCTCATACACATGTTTAGTAGATGTTTTTGGTCTCATACACATGTTTAGTAGATGTTATTGGTCTCATACACATGTTTAGTAGATGTTATTGGTCTCATACACATGTTTAGTAGATGTTATTGATGGCATTTTAACTGCCTCCTAAAGTAGAATTTTATACTCACTTGAAAACAACATTCATTGTATTGTAGTGTTGTAGGATATGGTGGAGAGAGGGCAGGATAGACAGACTGGTAGTCTATATTGTTACTATGAATGGTGGATAGACAGACTGGTAGTCTACACTGTTACTATGAATGGTGGACAGACAGACTGGTAGAATATATTGTTTCTATGAATGGTGGATAGACAGACTTGTAGTCTATATTGTTACTATGAATGGTGGACAGGGGGACAGACTGGTAGTCTATATTGTTACTATGAATGGTGGACAGAGGGCAGACTTGTAGTCTATATTGTTACTATGAATGGTGGACAGAGGGCAGGATAGACAGACTGGTAGACTATATTGTTTTTATTAATGGTGAATAGACAGACTGGTAGTCTATATTGTTACTATGAAAGTTGGACAGAGGGCAGGATAGACAGACTGGTAGACTACATTGTTTTTATTAATGGTGGATAGATAGACTGGTAGTCTATATTGTCACTATGAATGGTGGATAGATAGACTGGTAGTCTATATTGTCACTATGAATGGTGTACAGACTGGTACACTATATTGTCTTATATATTGTCACTATGAATGGTCTTGCCATATATTTTCAAGCAGATGTAAGTAAAATTGTAACTCATGGTCTTATTTTTGTAAACAACCCTTGTGTTTCAGGTTATTGTCACTGCTGAAAGGTGCCATTCATCTCAGTGTAGATTTGGCCTTGTGTTTCAGGTTATTGTCCTGCTGAAAGGTGCCATTCATCTCCCAGTGTAGATTTGGCCTTGTGTTTCAGGTTATTGTCCTGCTGAAAGGTGCCATTCATCTCCCAGTGTAGATTTGGCCTTGTGTTTCAGGTTATTGTCCTGCTGAAAGGTGCCATTCATCTCCCAGTGTAGATTTGGCCTTGTGTTTCAGGTTATTGTCCTGCTGAAAGGTGCCATTCATCTCCCAGTGTAGATTTGGCCTTGTGTTTCAGGTTATTGTCCTGCTGAAAGGTGCCATTCATCTCCCAGTGTAGATTTGGCCTTGTGTTTCAGGTTATTGTCCTGCTGAAAGGCGCCATTCATCTCCCAGTGTAGATTTGGCCTTGTGTTTCAGGTTATTGTCCTGCTGAAAGGTGCCATTCATCTCCCAGTGTAGATTTGGCCTTGTGTTTCAGGTTATTGTCCTGCTGAAAGGTGCCATTCATCTCCCAGTGTAGATTTGTTATTGTCCTTGTGCCATTCATCTCCCAGTGTAGATTTGGCCAGGTTATTGTCCTGCTGAAAGGTGCCATTCATCTCCCAGTGTAGATTTGGCCTTGTGTTTCAGGTTATTGTCCTGCTGAAAGGTGCCATTCATCTCCCAGTGTAGATTTGGCCTTGTGTTTCAGGTTATTGTCCTGCTGAAAGGTGCCATTCATCTCCCAGTGTAGATTTGGCCTTGTGTTTCAGGTTATTGTCCTTGAAAGGTGCCATTCATCTCCCAGTGTAGATTTGGCCTTGTGTTTCAGGTTATTGTCCTGCTGAAGGTGCATCATTCATCTCCCAGTGTAGATTTGGCCTTGTGTTTCAGGTTTTTGTCCTGAAGGTGCCATTCATCTCCCAGTGTCTGGTGGACTGAATCTCCCAAGTTTCCTCTAGGATTTTTCATGCCATGCTTCCCAGTTTAATTCCTTGTTTTTTTTATCCTGAAAAACTCCCCAGTCTTGTAACGATTACAAGCATACCCATAACATGATGCAGCCACCACTTTCCTTGAAAATATGGAGTGGTACTCAGTAACATTCATTCCCAGTGTATTGTATTTACCCCAAAGACAACAGTTTGTATTCAGAACAAAAAAGTGTAGCTTTGCCACTTTTTTGCAGTATTGTGCTTTAGTGCCTTGTTGCAAACAAGAGAGACAGAATGACTGTCGTTAGTGTCTATTTGGCCTTGTGTTTCAGTGTCCATCCTGGTCCAGACAAAGAGTCATTAGTGTCTGGTGTAGGGTCTGTGCTGTGTTTAATGTTTGTTTTTTCCTGGACCAGACAAGCATACCCATAACAGAGGCTTTCTTGAAAATTTGTGTACTCAGTAAGGTCTGTTGTTTCTCCTGGTCCAGACAGAGAGGCTGTCATTAGTGTCTGTAGAGTCTGTTGTTTCTCCTGGTCCAGACAGAGAGGCTGTCATTAGTGTCTGTAGAGTCTGTTGTTTCTCCTGGTCCAGACAGAGAGGCTGTCATTAGTGTCTGTAGAGTCTGTTGTTTCTCCTGGTCCAGACAGAGAGGCTGTCATTAGTGTCTGTAGAGTCTGTTGTTTCTCCTGGTCCAGACAGAGAGGCTGTCATTAGTGTCTGTAGAGTCTGTTGTTTCTCCTGGCCCAGACAGAGAGGCTGTCATTAGTGTCTGTAGAGTCTGTTGTTTCTCCTGGTCCAGACAGAGAGGCTGTCATTAGTGTCTGTAGAGTCTGTTGTTTCTCCTGGTCCAGACAGAGAGGCTGTCGTTAGTGTCTGTAGTCTGTTGTTTCTCCTGGTCCAGACAGAGAGGCTGTCGTTAGTGTCTGTAGAGTCTGTTGTTTCTCCTGGCCCAGACAGAGAGGCTGTCGTTAGTGTCTGTAGCTGTGTTTAATGTCTGTTGTTTCTCCTGGCCCAGACAGAGAGGCTGTCGTTAGTGTCTGTAGAGTCTGTTGTTTCTCCTGGCCCAGACAGAGAGGCTGTCGTTAGTGTCTGTAGCTGTGTTTAATGTCTGTTGTTTCTCCTGGTCCAGACAGAGAGGCTGTAGTGTTAATTAGGTCCATGTGGTCTGTTATAAGAGCTGTGACGTCATCACTCTCCGTCCCGCCAGCAGCCAGCCCCTGCTACAAATAGCATCCTATTCCCTATGGGTCCTGGGCAAAAGTAGTGCACTATATAGAGAATAGGTTGCCTTTTGGGACCAGCCCCAATCCACACCCAGCCCCTCTATAACAATTCTCCCATTGTCCACCAGCATCCCCTGATAGACTGGTGGTGGTGGTGGTACGCACGCTGAGGAAAAACAACACAAGACGCGCTGAGGGGACACCAGTCCATTCCTCCTCACATCAAAATGGCACCCTATTCCCTTAGTAGTGCAGGGCCCATAGGGATCTATATATGGAGTAGGGTTCCATTTGAGACACATCCACAGTAGACAATAGTGTAGAACACAGCAATGTACGGAGACAGTAGAGTAGAACACAGCAATGTACGGAGACAGTATAACACAGTAATGTATGGAGGCAGTAGTGTAGAACACAGTAATGTACGGAGGCAGTAGTATAGAACACAGTAATGTACGGAGACAGTAGTGTAGAACACAGTAATGTACGGAGACAGTAGAGTAGAACACAGCAATGTACGGAGACAGTATAACACAGTAATGTACGGAGACAGTAGTGTAGAACACAGTAATGTACGGAGACAGTAGTGTAGAACACAGTAATGTACGGAGACAGTAGTGTAGAACACAGTAATGTACGGAGACAGTAGTGTAGAACACAGTAATGTACGGAGACAGTAGTGTAGAACACAGTAATGTACGGAGACAGTAGTGTAGAACACAGTAATGTACGGAGACAGTAGTGTAGAACACAGTAATGTACGGAGACAGTAGTGTAGAACAAAGTAATGTATGGAGACACTAGTGTAGAAAACAGTAATGTATGGAGACAGTAGTGTAGAACACAGCAATGTACGGACAGTAGTGTAGAACACAGTAATGTACGGAGACAGTAGTGTAGAACACAGTAATGTATGGAGACAGAGTAGAACACAGTAATGTACAGAGACAGTAGTGTAGAACAAAGTAATGTACAAAGACAGTAGTGTAGAACACAGTAATGTACGGAGACAGTAGTGTAGAACAAAGTAATGTACAGAGACAGTAGTGTAGAACACAGTAATGTATGGAGACAGTAGTGTAGAACACAGTAATGTATGGAGACAGTAGTGTAGAACAAAGTAATGTATGGAGACAGTAGTGTAGAACACAGCAATGTATGGAGACAGTAGTGTAGAACACAGTAGTGTACAGAGACAGTAGTGTAGAACACAGTAATGTATGGAGACAGTAGTAGAACACAGTAATGTACAGAGACAGTAGTGTAGAACAAAGTCATGTATGGAGACAGTAGTGTAATGTACAGAGACAGTAGTGTAGAACACAGTAATGTATGTCTGAGACAGTAGTGTAGAACACAGTAAGTACAGAGACAGTAGTGTAGAACAAAGTATGTCTCAGAGACAGTGTGTAGAACAAAGTAATGTACAGAGACAGTAGTGTAGAACAAAGTAATGTACAGAGACAGTAGTGTAGAACACAGCAATGTACGGAGACAGTAGTGTAGAACACAGTAGTGTACAGAGACAGTAGTGTAGAACACAGTAATGGATGGAGACAGTAGAGTAGAACACAGTAATGTACAGAGACAGTAGTGTAGAACAAAGTCATGTACGGAGACAGTAGTGTATGGAGACAGTAGATGTGAACACTAATGTATGTCTGGTCTGGGTGGAGTCTCTCTTCCCTGTAGATATCTGCATCCCTGTGCCACTATGTCTCTCTATGTGAGAGTGTCTGTGAGTCTTGTTAAATGTTTGAGGGCTGCTGTGACAGCTCTATGAGACTCTGATGCCTCTCTGTTACCATCTCCCCTCCAGAGTCAGGTCTTTACGGGATATTTACTGGATGGGACTGGCTAGGGGCTATCTCAGGGTTGTGGGAATATGTAAGGGTGTGTGTGTTTGTGTGACTAGCTAGATGCTGTCTCTGGGAGTCTGGCTGGCTAGGAGCTATCTATGGCTGTGTGTGACTGGCTAGGGGCTCTGTAGGGCTGTGTGTGACTGGCTAGGGGCTCTCTAGGGCTGTGTGTGACTGGCTAGGAGCTATGGGGTTGTGTGTGACTGGCTAGGAGCTATCTAGGGTTGTGTGTGACTGGCTAGGAGCTATCTAGGGCTGTGTGTGACTGGCTAGGAGCTATCTGTAGGGCTGTGTAGGACTGGCTAGGAGCTATCTGTAGGGTTGTGTGTGACTGGCTAGGGGCTATCTAGGGTTGTGTGTGACTCTAGGGCTATGTAGGGCTGTGTGTGACTGGCTAGGAGCTATCTAGGGTTGTGTGTGACTGACTAGGAGCTATCTATGGTTGTGTGTGACTGGCTAGGAGCTATCTAGGGTTGTGTGTGACTGGCTAGGAGCTATCTAGGGTTGTGTGTGACTGGCTAGGAGCTATCTAGGGCTGTGTGAGTCAGATTAGGAAGCTATCTATGGTTTAATTAGATCTGGCTAGGAGCTATCTCCAGAACAGAACAGGGACTGGCTAGGAGCTATCTAGTGTGTTGTGACTGGATCCTAGAAAGAGGATCAGGGTGGTGTGTGACTACCCTAGTCTATCTAGGGTTGTGTAGTGACTGACTAGGAGCTATCTATGGTTGTGTGTGACTGGCTAGGAGCTATCTAGGGTTGTGTGTGACTGACTAGGAGCTATCTAGGGTTGTGTGTGACTGACTAGGAGCTATCTATGGTTGTGTGTGACTGGCTAGGAGCTATCTAGGGTTGTGTGTGACTGACTAGGAGCTATCTAGGGTTGTGTGTGACTGACTAGGAGCTATCTACAGTTGTGTGTGACTGGCTAGGGGCTATCTAGGGTTGTGTGTGACTGACTAGGAGCTATCTATGGTTGTGTAGTGACTGGCCATCAGTCATCTAGGGTGTGCGGGACTGCCATAGGAGATCAGGGTTGTGTGTGACTGCCTAGGAGCTATCTATGGTTGTGTGTGACTGGCTCAGGGGCTATCTAGGGTTGTGTGTGACTACCATCAGGGCTGACAGGGCTAGGGCTGTGCGGGACTGCCTAGGAGCTATCAGGGTTGTGTGTGACTGCCTAGGAGCTATCTATGGTTGTGTGTGACTGCCTAGGAGCTATCTAGGGTTGTGTGTGACTGCCTAGGAGCTATCTATGGTTGTGTGTGACTGCCTAGGAGCTATCAGGGTTGTGTGTTCTGCCTAGTCAGACGATCTATGGTTGTGCGTGACTGGCTAGGAGCTATCTAGGGAGGTGTAGTGACTGCCTAGGAGCTATCTAGGGTTGTGTGTGACTGGCTATCAGGCTATCAGGGCTGTGTAGTTCAGATTAGAAACAGATTAATGGTTTAATTAGATCTCAGTAAAGAGTTCTCCAGAACAGAACAGACGGACTGGCAAGGTTAGTGAGATGAAGAGATCCTCAGAAAGAGGGTGGGTAGTTCTACCATCAGTCAGACAGGGTGGTAGTAGTTCTACCCATCAGTCAGACAGGGTGGTAGTAGTTCTACCCATCAGTCAGACAGGGTGGTAGTAGTTATACCATCAGTCAGACAGGGTGGTAGTAGTTCTACCCATCAGTCAGACAGGGTGGTAGTAGTTCTACCCATCAGTCAGACAGGGTGGTAGTAGTTCTACCCATCAGTCAGACAGGGTGGTAGTAGTTCTACTATCAGTCAGACAGGGTGGTAGTAGTTATACCCATCAGTCAGACAGGGTGGTAGTAGTTCTAACCATCAGTCAGACAGGGTGGTAGTAGTTCTACCCATCAGTCAGACAGGGTGGTAGTAGTTCTACCCATCAGTCAGACAGGGTGGTAGTAGTTCTACCCATCAGTCAGACAGGGTGGTAGTAGTTCTACCCATCAGTCAGACAGGGTGGTAGTAGTTCTACCCATCAGTCAGACAGGGTGGTAGTAGTTCTACCATCAGTCAGACAGGGTGGTAGTAGTTCTACCCATCAGTCAGACAGGGTGGTAGTAGTTCTACCCATCAGTCAGACAGGGTGGTAGTAGTTCTACCCATCAGTCAGACAGGGTGGTAGTAGTTCTACCCATCAGTCAGACAGGGTGGTAGTAGTTCTACCCATCAGTCAGACAGGGTGGTAGTAGTTCTACCCATCAGTCAGACAGGGTGGTAGTAGTTCTACCCATCAGTCAGACAGGGTGGTAGTAGTTATACCATCAGTCAGACAGGGTGGTAGTAGTTCTACCATCAGTCAGACAGGGTGGTAGTAGTTCTACCATCAGTCAGACAGGGTGGTAGTAGTTCTACCATCAGTCAGACAGGGTGGTAGTAGTTCTACCATCAGTCAGACAGGGTGGTAGTAGTTCTACCATCAGTCAGACAGGGTGGTAGTAGTTCTATCATCAGTCAGACAGGGTGGTAGTAGTTCTACTATCAGTCAGACAGGGTGGTAGTAGTTATACCCATCAGTCAGACAGGGTGGTAGTAGTTCTACCATCAGTCAGACAGGGTGGTAGTAGTTCTACCCATCAGTCAGACAGGGTGGTAGGAGTTCTACCCATCAGTCAGACAGGGTGGTAGTAGTTCTACCCATCAGTCAGACAGGGTGGTAGTAGTTCTACCCATCAGTCAGACAGGGTGGTAGTAGTTCTACCCATCAGTCAGACAGGGTGGTAGTAGTTCTATCATCAGTCAGACAGGGTGGTAGTAGTTCTACTATCAGTCAGACAGGGTGGTAGTAGTTATACCCATCAGTCAGACAGGGTGGTAGTAGTTCTACCCATCAGTCAGACAGGGTGGTAGTAGTTCTACTATCAGTCAGACAGGGTGGTAGTAGTTATACCCATCAGTCAGACAGGGTGGTAGTAGTTCTAACCATCAGTCAGACAGGGTGGTAGTAGTTCTACCATCAGTCAGACAGGGTGGTAGTAGTTATACCATCAGTCAGACAGGGTGGTAGTAGTTCTATCATCAGTCAGACAGGGTGGTAGTAGTTCTATCATCAGTCAGACAGGGTGGTAGTAGTTCTACCCATCAGTCAGACAGGGTGGTAGTAGTTCTACCCATCAGTCAGACAGGGTGGTAGTAGTTCTACCCATCAGTCAGACAGGGTGGTAGTAGTTCTACCATCAGTCAGACAGGGTGGTAGTAGTTCTACCCATCAGTCAGACAGGGTGGTAGTAGTTATACCATCAGTCAGACAGGGTGGTAGTAGTTATACCATCAGTCAGACAGGGTGGTAGTAGTTCTATCATCAGTCAGACAGGGAGGTAGTAGTTCTATCATCAGTCAGACAGGGTGGTAGTAGTTCTACCATCAGTCAGACAGGGTGGTAGGAGTTCTAACCATCAGTCAGACAGGGTGGTAGTAGTTCTATCATCAGTCAGACAGGGTGGTAGTAGTTCTACTATCAGTCAGACAGGGTGGTAGTAGTTATACCCATCAGTCAGACAGGGTGGTAGTAGTTCTATCATCAGTCAGACAGGGAGGTAGTAGTTCTATCATCAGTCAGACAGGGTGGTAGTAGTTCTACCCATCAGTCAGACAGGGTGGTAGTAGTTCTATCATCAGTCAGACAGGGTGGTAGTAGTTATACCATCAGTCAGACAGGGTGGTAGTAGTTATACCATCAGTCAGACAGGGTGGTAGTAGTTCTACCCATCAGTCAGACAGGGTGGTAGTAGTTCTACCCATCAGTCAGACAGGGTGGTAGTAGTTCTACCATCAGTCAGACAGGGTGGTAGTAGTTCTACCATCAGTCAGACAGGGTGGTAGTAGTTCTACCCATCAGTCAGACAGGGTGGTAGTAGTTCTACCCATCAGTCAGACAGGGTGGTAGTAGTTCTACCCATCAGTCAGACAGGGTGGTAGTAGTTCTACCCATCAGTCAGACAGGGTGGTAGTAGTTCTACCCATCAGTCAGACAGGGAGGTAGTAGTTATACCATCAGTCAGACAGGGTGGTAGTAGTGCTACCCATCAGTCAGACAGGGTGGTAGTAGTTCTATCATCAGTCAGACAGGGTGGTAGTAGTTCTACCATCAGTCAGACAGGGTGGTAGTAGTTCTACCCATCAGTCAGACAGGGTGGTAGTAGTTCTACCCATCAGTCAGATAGGGTGGTAGTAGTTCTACCCATCAGTCAGACAGGGTGGTAGTAGTTCTACCCATCAGTCAGACAGGGAGGTAGTAGTTCTACCCATCAGTCAGACAGGGAGGTAGTAGTTCTACCCATCAGTCAGACAGGGTGGTAGTAGTTCTACCCATCAGTCAGACAGGGTGGTAGTAGTTCTACCATCAGTCAGACAGGGTGGTAGTAGTTCTACCATCAGTCAGACAGGGTGGTAGTAGTTCTACCATCAGTCAGACAGGGTGGTAGTAGTTCTATCATCAGTCAGACAGGGTGGTAGTAGTTCTACCCATCAGTCAGACAGGATGGTAGTAGTTCTACCATCAGTCAGACAGGGTGGTAGTAGTTATACCATCAGTCAGACAGGGTGGTAGTAGTTCTACCATCAGTCAGACAGGGTGGTAGTAGTTCTACCCATCAGTCAGACAGGGTGGTAGTAGTTCTACCATCAGTCAGACAGGGTGGTAGTAGTTCTACCCATCAGTCAGACAGGGTGGTAGTAGTTCTACCCATCAGTCAGACAGGGTGGTAGTAGTTCTACCATCAGTCAGACAGGGTGGTAGTAGTTATACCATCAGTCAGACAGGGTGGTAGTAGTTCTACCCATCAGTCAGACAGGGTGGTAGTAGTTCTACCCATCAGTCAGACAGGGTGGTAGTAGTTCTACCCATCAGTCAGACAGGGTGGTAGTAGTTCTACCCATCAGTCAGACAGGGAGGTAGTAGTTCTACCCATCAGTCAGACAGGGTGGTAGTAGTTCTACCCATCAGTCAGACAGGGTGGTAGTAGTTCTACCCATCAGTCAGACAGGGTGGTAGTAGTTCTACCCATCAGTCAGACAGGGTGGTAGTAGTTCTACCCATCAGTCAGACAGGGTGGTAGTAGTTCTACCCATCAGTCAGACAGGGAGGTAGTAGTTCTACCCATCAGTCAGACAGGGTGGTAGTAGTTCTACCCATCAGTCAGACAGGGTGGTAGTAGTTCTACCCATCAGTCAGACAGGGAGGTAGTAGTTCTACCCATCAGTCAGACAGGGTGGTAGTAGTTCTACCCATCAGTCAGACAGGGTGGTAGTAGTTCTACCCATCAGTCAGACAGGGTGGTAGTAGTTCTACCCATCAGTCAGACAGGGTGGTAGTAGTTCTACCCATCAGTCAGACAGGGTGGTAGTAGTTCTACCCATCAGTCAGACAGGGTGGTAGTAGTTCTACCCATGTTTACGTGCTGCTGTGAGGTTTGTTACTAACATTACTTTGCTAACTGCCAGCTTTACAGTTTTTACTTTATTAATTAACGTTTTATATTTTTATTGTTTCCACTCGCTCAACTTTTTTTGATTCAACTTTTTCACTCTGGACGCTTTATGTGGACATGGTTCGTCAGGACCTCCAACAGCCGAAGCTCAGTAGTAACATTAACATGATGCCTTCTAATTGCAGTCGCTGTACTCGCCTTACGGCGAGGATAGCTGTGCTACAATCCTGGCTTCAGACACAATCGTTAGGCAGGGTCATTTCAGTGTAGGAACGGATGAAACAGCGTCTGTGCCACCAGTAAGTACAGATAGTAGTATAAATCCCCTGGCACGGTCCCCGCAGCCGGACAACTTTCTCATGGTTTCTGGAGGGAAATGCTGTAGGAACGCTCAACCGGTGTTGCTCATTCAGCAGACAAAAACTTTCAACCGGTTCTCCTCATTAAGCAACGGGTCGGTGTCAGAGGCCGAGCCTTCTCTGGTCTCTACTCCTCCCGTTACGGGGTCTGAGGCAATGAAGCTTCCCACCATTAGCTCTGACAAATTGAAAACCCTAGTCATTGGCAACTCCATTACCCGCAGTATTAGACTTAAAACAAATCATCCAGCGATCATACATTGTTTACCAGCGGGCAGGGCTACCGACGTTAAGGCTAATCTGAAGATGGTGCTGGCTAAAGCTAAAACTGGCAAGTGTAGAGAGTATAGAGATATTGTTATCCTCGTCTGCACCAACGATGTTGGGATGAAACAGTCAGAGATCACCAAGCGCAACATAGCTTCAGCGTGTAAATCAGCTAGAAAGATGTGACGGCATCGAGTAATTGTCTCTGGCCCCCTCCCATTTAGGGGGAGTGATAAAGCTCTACAGCAGAGTCTCACAACTCAATCGCTGGTTGAAAACTGTTTTCTGCCCCACCCAAAGATAGAATTTGTAGATAATTGGCCCTCTTTCTGGGACTCACCCACAGACAGGACCAAGCCTGACCTGCTGAGGAGTGACAGACTCCATCCTAGCTGGAGGGGTGCTCTCATCTTATCTACCAACATAGACAGGGCTCTAACTCCACAATGAGATAGGGTGCAGGCCAGGCAGCAAGCTGTTAGCCAGCCTGCCAGCTTAGTGGAGTCTGCCACTAGCACAGTCAGTGTACAGTAGTCAGCTCAGCAATCCTCATTGAGACCATGTCCGTGCCTCGACCTGGGTTGGGCAAAACTAAACATGGAGGTGTTCGCTTTAGCAATCTCACTAGGATAAAGACCTCCTCCATTCCTGCCATTATTGAAAGAGATTGTGACACCTCACATCTCAAAATAGGGCAACTTACTGTTAGATCCCTCACTTCCAAGGCAGTTATAGTCAATGAACTAATCACTGATCATAATCTTGACGTGATTGGCCTGATTGAAATATGGTTACTAGTGACCATTTACTGCATCCCGCAAATGAGGTGTTGCTAACATTTATGATAGCAAATTTCAATTTACAAAAAAAAAGACTGCATTTTCGTCTTTTGAGCTTCTAGTCATGAAATCTATGCAGCCTACTCAATCACTTTTTATAGCTACTGTTTACAGGCCTCCTGGGCCATATACAGCGTTCCTCATTGAGTTCCCTGAATTCCTATCAGACCTTGTAGTCATAGCAGATAACATTCAAATTTTTGGTGAGTTTAAAATTCACATAGAAAAATCCACAGACCCACTCCAATAGGCTTTGGGAGCCATTGTCGACTCAGTGGGTTTTGTCCAACATGTCCCTGGACCTACTCACTGTCCTGTGGAATAAATGTTGTGGATCTTAATGTTTTTCCTCATAATCCTGGACTATCGGACTACCATTTTATTACGTTTGCAATTGCAACAAAAAAATCTGCTCAGACCCCAACCAAGGAACATCAAAAGTCGTGCTATAAATTCACAGACAACACAAAGATTCCTTGATGTCCTTCCAGATTCCCTCTGTCTACCCATGGACGCCAGAGGACAAAAATCAGTTACCCACCTAACTGTGGAATTCAATTTAACCTTGCGCAATACCATTGATGCAGACCCCTAAAAACTAAAACAGAAGAAACTAGCTCCCTGGTACACAGAAAATACCCGGCTCTGAAGCAAGCTTTCAGAAAATTGGAACGGAAATGGCGCCACACCAATCTGGAAATCTTCCGACGAGCTTGGAAAGACAGTACCGTGCAGTACCCGAAGAGCCCTCACTGCTGCTCAATCGTCCTATTTTACCAACTTAATTGAGGAAAATAAGTACAATCCAAAATGTATTTTTGATACTGTCGCAAAGCTAACTGAAAAGCAGTATTCCCCAAGAGAGGATGGCTTTCATTTCAGTAGTGATAAATTCATTAACTTCTTTGAGAAAAGATCATGAACCTTAGAAAGCAAATTACGGACTCCTCTTTAAATCTGCGTATTCCTCCAAAGCTCAGTTGTCCTGAGTCTGCACAACTCTGCCAGGACCTAGGATCAAGAGAGACCATCAAGTGTTTTAATACTATATCTCTTGACACAATGATGAACATAATCATGGCCTCTAAACCTTCATGCTGCATACTGGACCCTATTCCAACTAAACTACTGAAAGAGCTGCTTCCTGTGCTTGGCCCTCCTATGTTGAACATAATAAACATCTCTCTATCCACCGAATGTGCACCAAACTCACTAAAAGTGGCAGTAATAAAGCCTCTCTTGAAAAAGCCAAACCTTGACCCAGAAAACATAAAAAACTAATCAGCCTATATCGAATCTCCCATTCCTCTTAAACATGTTAGGAAAAGCTGTTGCGCAACTCACTGCCTTCCTGAAGACAAACAATGTTTTGGTTGGTTTTCTGTGGACCCCATCATGGCACTGTTTCAGGACCTGTATTATATATATATCCGTTTGTCTGTGGATGGTTTGTCCTCTGACAAATCAACTGTAAATGTCGGTGTTCCTCAAGGCTTTGTTTCAGGACCACTATTATATATATATCCGTTTGTCTGTGGATGGTTTGTCCTCTGACAAATCAACTGTAAATGTCGGTGTTCCTCAAGGCTTTGTTTCAGGACCACTATTATATATATCCGGTTTGTCTGTGGATGGTTTGTCCTCTGACAAATCAACTGTAAATGTCGGTGTCAGGACCACTATTATATATATATCCGTTTGTCTGTGGATGGTTTGTCCTCTGACAAATCAACTTTGTTCCTCAAGGCTTTGTTTCAGGACCACTATTATATATATATCCGTTTGTCTGTGGATGGTTTGTCCTCTGACAAATCAACTGTAAATGTCGGTGTTCCTCAAGGCTTTGTTTCAGGACCACTATTGTTTTCACTATATATTTTACCTCTTGGTGATGTCATTCAGAAACATAATGTTAACTTTCACTGCTATTCGGATGACACACAGCTGTACATTTCAATGAAACATGGTGAAGCCCCAAAATTGCCCTCGCTAGAAGCCTGTGTTTCAGACATAAGGAAGTGGATGGCGGCAAATGCTCTACTTTTATACTCTGACAAAACAGATGCTTGTTCTACGTCCCATGAAACAAAGAGATCTTCTGTTGGATCTGACAATTAATCTTGATGGTTGTACAGTCATCTCAAATAAAACTGAAGGACCACGGCGTTACTCTGGACCCTGATCTCTCTTTTGACGAACATATCAAGACTGTTTCAAGGACAGCTTTTCCCATCTACGTAACAATGCAAAAGTCTGAAACTTTCTGTCAAAAAATTACGCAGAAAAATTAATCCATGCTTTTGTTACTTCTAGGTTAGACTACTGCAATGCTCTACTTTCCGGATACCCGGATAAAGCTCTAAATAAACTTCAGTTAGTGACTAGAACCAAAATATTTGATAATATTACTCCAGTGCGAGCCTCCCTACACTGGCTTCCTGTCAAGGCAAGGGCTGATTTCAAGGTTTCACTGCTAACCTACAAAGCATTACATAGGCTTGCTCCTTCCTATCTTTCCTATTTGGTCCTGCCGTACATACCTACACGTACGCTACGGTCACAAGACGCAGGCCTCCTAATTGTCCCTAGAATTTCTAAGCAAACAGCTGGAGGCAGGGCTTTCTCCTATAGAGCTCCATTTTTTATGGAATGGTCTGCCTACCCATGTCAGAGACGCAAACTCGGTCTCAACCTTTAAGTCTTTACTGAAGACTCATCTCTTCAGTAGGTCATATGATTGAGTGTAGTCTGACCCAGGAGTGTGAAGGTGAACAGAAAGGCACTAGAGCAACAAACCGCCCTTGCTGTATCTGCCTGGCCGGTTCCCCTCTCTCCACTGGGATTCTCTGCCTCTAACCCTATTACAGGGGCTGAGTCACTGGCTTACTGGTGCTCTTTCATGCCATCCCTAGGACGGGTGTGTCACTTGAGTGGGTTGAGTCACTGACGTGATCTTCCTGTCTGGGTTGGCGCCCCCCTTGGGTTTGTGCCGTGGGGGAGATCTTCGTGGGCTATACTCGGCCTTGTCTCAGGATGGTAAGTTGGTGGATGAAGATATCCCTCAAGTGGTGTGGGGGCTGTGCTTTGGCAAAGTGGGTGGGGTTGAATCCTGCCTGGCCCTGTCCGGGGGGTATCGTCTCCTGACCCCTCCTGTCTCAGCCTCCAGTATTTATGCTGCAGTAGTTTATGTGTCGGGGGCTAGGGTCAGTCTATTATATCTGGAGTATTTCTCCGGTGTCCTGTGTGAATTTAAGTATGCTCTCTCTAGTTCCCTCTCTGTCTTTCTCTCGGAGGACCTGAGCCCTAGGACCATTCCGCAGGACTACCTGGCAAGATGACTCCTTGGTGTCCCCAGTCCACCTGGCCGTGCTGCTGCTCCAGTTTCAACTGTTCTGCCTGCGGCTATGGAACACTGACCTGTTCACCGGACGTGCTACCTTGCTGCTGTTTTCAACTCTCTAGAGGCAGCAGGGGCGGTAGAGATACTCAATGATCGGCTATGAAAAGCCAGCTGACATTTACTCCTGAGGTGATAACTTGTTGCACCCTCTACAACCACTGTGATTATTATTATTTGACCATGCTGGTCATTTATGGACATTTGAACATCGTGGCCATGTTCTGTTATAATCTCCACCTGGCACAGCCAGAAGAGGACTGGCCACCCCTCATAGCCTGGTTCCTCTCTAGGTTTCTTCCTAGGTTCTGGCCTTTCTAGGGAGTAGTCAGTTTTACGAGTATGTTCAAAGCAGCATGAGTGAAGGATGCTTTGTTTCAAAATAGGAAGCCGATTCTAGATTTAGCTTTGGATTGGAGATGCTTAATGTGAGTCTGGAAGGAGAGTTTACAGTCTAACCAGACACCTAGGTATTTGTAGTTCTCCACATCTTCAGAACCGAGTCAGAACCATCCAGAGTAGTGATGCTAGACGGGCGGCAGTGATAACTATAATTACCATGTAGAGTACAGTAGTAATACCCATTATAACCATGAGGGGGACAGCAGTAATACCCATTATAACCATGAGGAGGACAGCAGTAATAGCCATTATAACCATGTAAGTACAGCAGTAATACCCATAATAACCATGTAGAGTACAGCAGTAATACAGCAGTAATATCCATTATAACCATGAGGAGGACAGCAGTAATACCCATAATAACCATGAGGAGGACAGCAGTAATATCCATTATAACCAGGAGGAGGACAGCAGTAATAACCATTATAACCATGAGGAGGACAGCAGTAATACCCATAATAACCATGAGGACAGCAGTAATATCCATTATAACCAGGGGAGGACAGCAGTAATACCCATTATAACCATGTAGAGTACAGCAGTAATACCCATTATAACCAGGAGGAGGACAGCAGTAATACCCATTATAACCAGGAGGAGGACAGCAGTAATACCCATTATAACAGTGAGGAGGACAGCAGTAATATCCATTATAACCATGAGGAGGACAGCAGTAATATCCATTATAACCAGGAGGAGGACAGCAGTAATACCCATTATAACCAGGAGGAGGACAGCAGTAATACCCAATATAACAGTGAGGAGGACAGCAGTAATACCCATTATAACCATGAGGAGGACAGCAGTAATACCCATTATAACCATGAGGACAGCAGTAATATCCATTGTAACCATGTAGAGTACAGCAGTAATACCCATTATAGCAGTAATACCCATTATAACCATGTAGAGTACAGCAGTAATATCCATTATAACCATGAGGAGGTAATACCCATTATAACCAAAGGAGGACAGTAATAGTCATTATAACCATGTAGAGTACAGCAGTAATATCCATTATAACCATGGAGGAAGACAGCAGTACAGAGGAGGACAGCAGTAATACCCATTTATAATCCATTAGGAGGACAGCAGTAATACCCATTATAACCAGCAGTAATACCCATTAGTAATATCCATAACCAGGAGGAGGACAGCAGGAGGACAGCAGTAATACCCATTATAACCATGAGGAGGACAGCAGTACCCATTATAACATGTAGAGTACCAGTAATACCCATTATAACCATGAGGAGGACAGCAAATCAAATCAAATTTTATTTGTCACATACACATGGTTAGCAGATGTTAATGCGAGTGTAGCGAAATGCTTGTGCTTCTAGTTCCGACAATGCAGTAATAACCAACAAGTAATCTAACTAACAATTCCTAATCTACTGTCTTATACACAGTGTAAGGGGATAAAGAATATGTACATAAGGAAATATGAATGAGTGATGGTACAGAGCAGCATAGGCAAGATACAGTAGATGGTATCGAGTACAGTATATACATATGAGATGAGTATGTAAACAAAGTGGCATAGTTAAAGTGGCTAGTGATACATGTATTACATAAGGATGCAGTCGATGATATAGAGTACAGTATATACGTATGCATATGAGATGAATAATGTAGGGTAAGTAACATTATATAAGGTAGCATTGTTTAAAGTGGCTAGTGATATATTTACATCATTTCCCATCAATTCCCATTATTAAAGTGGCTGGAGTTGAGTCAGTGTCAGTGTGTTGGCAGCAGCCACTCAATGTTAGTGGTGGCTGTTTAACAGTCTGATGGCCTTGAGATAGAAGCTGTTTTTCAGTCTCTCTGTCCCAGCTTTGATGCACCTGTACTGACCTCGCCTTCTGGATGATAGCGGGGTGAACAGGCAGTGGCTCGGGTGGTTGATGTCCTTGATGATCTTTATGGCCTTCCTGTAACATCGGGTGGTGTAGGTGTCCTGGAGGGCAGGTAGTTTGCCCCGGTGATGCGTTGTGCAGACCTCACTACCCTCTGGAGAGCCTTACGGTTGAGGGCGGAGCAGTTGCCGTACCAGGCGGTGATACAGCCCGACAGGATGCTCTCGGTGTGCGTCTGTAGAAGTTTGTGAGTGTTTTTGGTGACAAGCCAAATTTCTTCAGCCTCCTGAGGTTGAATAATAATAATATAATATGTCTGTGTGAGTGGACCAGTTCAGACCTTTTGTCTGTGATGTGTATGCGAGGAACTTAAAAGTACTACCCTGGGGCCACTGCTTTTACATGTGGATGGGTGGTCCCTGCTGTTTCCTGAAGTCCACAATCATCTCCTTACGTTTTGTTGACAATGACTGTGAGCGTTATTTTCCTGACACCACACTCCAGGCCCTCACCTCCCTGTAGGCCGTCTCGTTGTTGGTAAGCAGTAATACCCATTATAACCATGATGGAGGACAGCAGTAATACCCATTATAACCATGAGGACAGCAGTAATACCCATTATAACCCACAGTAATACCCATTATAACCATGAGGAGGACAGCAGTAATTCCCATCTAATACCCATTATAACCATGAGGAGGACAGCAGTAATACCCATTATAACCATGAGGAGGACAGCAGTAATACCCATTATAACCATGAGGAGGACAGCAGTAATACCCATTATAACCATGAGGAGGACAGCAGTAATACCCATTATAACCATGAGGAGGACAGCAGTAATACCCATTATAACCATGAGGAGGACAGTAGTAATATCCATTATAACCATGAGGAGGACAGCAGTAATATCCATTATAACCATGAGGAGGACAGCAGTAATACCCATTATAACCAGGAGGAGGACAGCAGTAATTCACATTATAACCATGAGGACAGCAGTAATATCTATTATAACCAGGAGGAGGACAGCAGTAATACCTATTATAACCAGGAGGACAGCAGTAATACCCATTATAACCATGAGGAGGACAGCAGTAATACCCATTATAACCATGAGGAGGACAGTAGTCATATCCATTATAACCATGTAGAGTACAGCAGTAATATCCATTATAACCAGTATGTGGACAGAACAGCTTAATGACTTTCCATGTTTAATGACCCCTCATCATCTAGATGGGACATTCCTTTGGTTTACGAAATGCTACACACACTGGCACACACCCTTTCCCCTGTGAAGTTCCTCTTGCTAATGTTTCTCCTGTCCCCATCTGGCTCCCTCCCTCCACCACCCTGGCTCCCCCCCTAGACCACCCTGGCTCCCCCTAGACCACCCTGGCCCCTACCCTAGACCACCCTGGCTCCTCCCCTAGACCACCCTGGCCCCCTAGACCACCCTGGCCACCCCTACCCTAGACCACCCTGGCTCCTCCCCTAGACCACCCCTCCCTAGACCACCCTGGCCACCCTACCCTACACCACCCTGGCTCCTCCCCTAGACCACCCTGGCTCTGACAGGAATGTGCTTTGTAGTTGTGGTGTTCCGTCCTAAACACCAGTGTTTTTAAACAGCAGCGGGTTGGAAACAGTTACCAGGGTTCTGTTTCAATAAATCACTAATTAAATGCATCCTACCTTCTCGGAGGTAATCACAGAGCCTTACACCTATCCAATCACTGGTAAATCTGTACCTTCCTTTTGGCCTGAACCTTTTTATAGTCGCCCAGGTTGAGGCAATAGATCTCAAGGAGACGGAGGGCTCGATTCAATCCGTACGGCCTGAGTTCAGAGCCACAGTGTTATATGGTCTGAGTTCAGAGCTACAGTGTTATATGGCCTGAGTTCAGAGCTACAGTGTTATATGGCCTGAGTTCAGAGCTACAGTGTTATATGGCCTGAGTTCAGAGCTACAGTGTTATATGGCCTGAGTTCAGAGCTACAGTGTTATATGGTCTGAGTTCAGAGCTACAGTGTTATATGGTCTGAGTTCAGAGCTACAGTGTTATATGGTCTGAGTTCAGAGCTACAGTGTTATTGAAGTTTAAAGACAGCGTTAGTGGAGACAGCGTTTACGGTACACGCTGCATATATCTGCTCAATGGGAAAGTACTTGTTATTGAAGTTTAAAGACAGCGTTAGTGGAGACAGCGTTTACGGTACACGCTGCATATATCTGCTCAATGGGAAAGTACTTGTTCATTTCCAGCTCTCTAGAGCAGTGAAACCGGGCGAGACGGTCAACCTGCAGCATGGAAGGTCTGCGTTCTCGTCTCAGAACATTGACATTTCATAGGCAGATTGAATGGAGCTCTTACCAAGATAAAATGAAAGAGCCAACAGCATCCTTTCACCTTCTTTATTAGGAGTGCAGTGACCTCTGACACCAGGATGGTGGGGGTTCATTTACCAACAATACAATCAGATCATTGGCAGACTGTAGAGAACAATACAACCAGATCATTGGCAGACTGTAGAGAACAATACAATCAGATCATTGGCAGACTGTAGAGAACAATACAATCAGATCATTGGCAGACTGTAGAGAACAATACAATCAGATCAATGGCAGACTGTAGAGAACAATACAATCAGATCAATGGCAGACTGTAGAGAACAATACAATCAGATCAATGGCAGACTGTAGAGAACAATACAATCAGATCAATGGCAGACTGTAGAGAACAATACAATCAGATCATTGGCAGACTGTAGAGAACAATACAATCAGATCCATGGCAGACTGTAGAGAACAATACAATCAGATCAATGGCAGACTGTAGAGAACAATACAATCAGATCCATGGCAGACTGTAGAGAACAATACAATCAGATCCATGGCAGACTGTAGAGAACAATACAATCAGATCAATGGCATGATATGGTCTGGATCTTTTAGTATGGAGTCTTAATGTGGAGAGACATTGACAGGAAGTAACAGGCAGACAGGAAGTGGAAACAAATCAGCTAAGAGGAGGAAGGAGCTTTAAGGGTTCAACATTGTGTTATGGTGAAGAGAACCTGGAAGAGAAGGTGAGTGGACAGAGACGTCCCATGATGACATTCAGCCAGACCCAGTTTACAGCTTCCTGCAGGGAGATGACTACAACATAGTGGGTTTCATAGCAGCTCTACCTCTCCCAGTGGTTGAGAGGGGAGTGACCTACACTGTGAAGAGTTAAGGGCCTAACTACAGCAGTGGATCAGACCATAGCTGATACTGTCCCTGCCTGCTCCTCTCAGGGACAGTCCCCTGTCCCAATGCCACAGATCCAGACCATCAGAGAGAATCAGGCTGTATATTTTCCAGAGCCAGTCAGTCAGTGAAGCGTGGCCTCTAGCGCTTCCTGGTGGAGAGAGTGGAGGAGGGACGGTTCAGGCTGAGCTGAGGGAAGTGAACTGTGGGGGTTCTGGCTGTGGGACCGTAGAGACCCAGGTTACGGGCTGCAGCTGACCTCCTGTGCTGTTTCACACTCGGGAAGGGAGAGAACACCTGCTGGGGGGTGGCCCCGGGTTGGTCCTGGGGCGTGGAGGGGCAGGAGAGAGGGAGGGAGGGGGATAGTGGTGTATCAGGAGTAGGGGGTTAGAGAGGGGAGTAGGGGGGTTAGAGAGGGGAGTAGGGAGGTTAGAGAGGGGAGTAGGGGGGTTAGAGAGGGTACCAGGAGGAGGGTTAGTGAGGGAGTAGGGGGGTTAGAGAGGGGAGTAGGGGGGTTAGAGAGGGTACCAGAGGGTACCAGGAGGAGGGTTAGTGAGGGGAGTAGGGGGGTTAGAGAGGGAGTAGGGGGGTTAGAGAGGGGAGGAGGGATAGAGAGGGTAACAGGGGGAGGGGTGTTAGAGAGGGTAACAGGGGGAGGGGGTTAGTGAGGGTAACAGGGGGTGGGGGGTTAGTAATGGTAACAGGGGGAGGAGGGTTAGTGAGGGTAACAGGAGTAGGGGGGGGGGTTAGAGAGGGTAACAGGAGTAGGGGGGTTAGAGAGGGTAACAGGAGGAGGGGGGTTAGAGAGGGAAACAGGAGGAGGGGGGTTAGAGAGGGTAACAGGAGGAGGGGGTTAGAGAGGGTAACAGGGGAGGGGGTTAGTGAGGGTAACAGGGGGTGGGGGGTTAGTAATGGTAACAGGGGGAGGAGGGTTAGTGAGGGTAACAGGAGTAGGGGGGTTAGAGAGGGTAACAGGAGTAGGGGGTTAGAGAGGGTAACAGGAGGAGGGGGTTAGAGAGGGTAACAGGGGGAGGGGGTTAGTGAGGGTAACAGGAGGAGGAGGGTTAGTGAGGGTAACAGGGGGAGGGGGTTAGAGAGGGTAACAGGGGAGGGGGGGGGGTTAGAGAGGGTAACAGGGCTACCAGGAGAGAGTCTCATACAGTAGATGTTCTGAGAGGAGAATGAAGGGTCAGACTGTTGATGGTGGTGGTGGTGTGATGAGGGTGGTCGAGGAAGAGGAGGCAGGACAGGCAGCTCTGGGATGGTGGTAAAGGAGGGTAGTGTGTCTGGGTCAGTCCCTCTAGGAGAGGTGGGTAGTGTGTCTGGGTCAGTCTCTCTAGGAGAGCAGGGTAGTGTGTCTGGGTCAGTCTCTCTAGGAGAGCAGGGTAGTGTGTCTGGGTCAGTCTCTCTAGGAGAGCAGGGTAGTGTGTCTGGGTCAGTCTCTCTAGGAGAGCAGGGTAGTGTGTCTGGGTCAGTCTCTCTAGGAGAGGAGGGTAGTGGAGGTGGGGTCTGGTTTAGTTCTGATCCAGAGTCCAGCTCTAGAGATAACAGGTGCTCCTCCTCTTCCACCACAGCTGGCACCTCCTTACTGGAGGCCTGGGCAGGAGACACAGGGAGGTGTCTACCCTCATCATCATCAGCCTTCCCCTCACCCCCCCCATCTCTCTCCTCCGCCTGGCGAGGGTGTCTGTCCTCCTCCCCCTGACGAGGGTGTCTGTCCTCCTCCCCCTGACGAGGGTGTCTGTCCTCCTCCCCCTGGCGAGGGTGTCTGTCCTCCTCCCCCTGGCGAGGGTGTCTGTCCTCCTCCGCCTGGCGAGGGTGTCTGTCCTCCTCCGCCTGGCGAGGGTGTCTGTCCTCCTCCGCCTGGCGAGGGTGTCTGTCCTCCTCCGCCTGGCGAGGGTGTCTGTCCTCCTCCGCCTGGCGAGGGTGTCTGTCCTCCTCCGCCTGGCGAGGGTGTCTGTCCTCCTCCGCCTGGCGAGGGTGTCTGTCCTCCTCCGCCTGGCGAGGGTGTCTGTCCTCCTCCGCCTGGCGAGGGTGTCTGTCCTCCTCCCCCTGGCGAGGGTGTCTGTCCTCCTCCCCTGACGAGGGTGTCTGTCCTCCTCCGCCTGACGAGGGTGTCTGTCCTCCTCCCCTGACGAGGGTGTCTGTCCTCCTCCCCCTGACGAGGGTGTCTGTCCTCCTCCCCTGACGAGGGTGTCTGTCCTCCTCCCCCTGACGAGGGTGTCTGTCCTCCTCCCCCTGACGAGGGTGTCTGTCCTCCTCCCCTGACGAGGGTGTCTGTCCTCCTCCCCTGACGAGGGTGTCTGTCCTCCTCCCCCTGACGCAGGGTGTCTGTCCTCCTCCCCCTGACGAGGGTGTCTGTCCTCCTCCCCCTGACGAGGGTGTCTGTCCTCCTCCCCCTGACGAGGGTGTCTGTCCTCCTCCCCCTGACGAGGGTGTCTGTCCTCCTCCCCCTGACGAGGGTGTCTGTCCTCCATGTCTCCAAACCCTAGCTGTACCCGTGCCCGGGCTATGTTCCTGCGGTGGGCACGTACGTGGGCGCGCCAGGGGGACCCCACCCTGCTCTGACAGTCTTCAGCCTGAGATACCAGTCTGTTCCTCCCCCTCTCCCCGCTAGGGGCGGGGTTAGGGGCGGGGCCAGGGGTGGCAGGGCTGGACTGTGCCTGAGGCAGGGGGACACCTCGCAGGCTGGAGGGAGGGTGTTTCAGGCTGTTCCTCCCCCTCTCCCCGCTAGGGGCGGGGTTAGGGGCGGGGCCAGGGGTGGCAGGGCTGGCCTGAGGCAGGGGAACACCTCGCAGGCTGGAGGGAGGGTGTTTCAGGCTGTTCCTGGGCTTCCTGCCTAGCAACAGGTGGTTGACGACAGGAGAAGGATGTAGCTGAGATGCTAACACGCTGGTGGCTGGACATCGATCTACAGAGAGAACACACACAGGTCAATGTTCTGTCTGCCTACTGCAGCAGCAGGACAATAATAACACCATAGCATGACGTGAATATAAAGAGGATTCCACATGTAGCAATAAGAAACATCTAGCATTACGACAACAATCTGGCTCTGCCCCAACCTCAGACCTCAGCACAGAGCTTACATTTATCATGGGAACAAGATGAAGAAGCTTACAGAGTTACATAAAATACTGCTTTGCGTTATAAGGAGCTTTGAGTCCTGATTACTGAAGACAGACGCATCTGGGAGTTAGAAAAATAGTTTGGGGAATAGAAGCTCGGGAGCCAAATCCAATGGAAGTCTGTTACACAAGTAGTAGATTCCTGTTAGGTGATGCCGTGTTTAGATGGGGAGCCAACAGGCCAGACAGACTGACACTCTCCTGTCAGTCACAGAGAAGAGCCAGCACCCTCCAACCCCCGGCCAGCACCATCCAACCCCCGGCCAGCACCATCCAACCCCCGGCCAGCACCATCCTGACCCCCGGCCAGCACCCTCCAACCCCCGGCCAGCACCCTCCAACCCCCGGCCAGCTAGCAGCAGATCCTGACCCCCGGCCAGCTAGCAGCAGATCCTGACCCCCGGCCAGCTAACAGCAGATCCTGACCCCCGGCCAGCTAACAGCAGATCCTGACCCCAGACCAGCTAACAGCAGATCCTGACCCCAGACCAGCTAACAGCAGATCCTGACCCCAGACCAGCTAGCGGCAGATCCTGACCCCAGACCAGCTAGCAGCAGATCCTGACCCCCGGGCCAGCTAACGGCAGATCCTGACCCCAGACCAGCTAACGGCAGATCCTGACCCCAGACCAGCTAACAGCAGATCCTGACCCCAGACCAGCTAGCAGCAGATCCTGACCCCAGACCAGCTAACAGCAGATCCTGACCCCAGACCAGCTAACAGCAGATCCTGACCCCAGACCAGCTAACAGCAGATCCTGACCCCAGACCAGCTAACAGCAGATCCTGACCCCAGACCAGCTAGCGGCAGATCCTGACCCCAGACCAGCTAGCGGCAGATCCTGACCCCAGACCAGCTAGCAGCAGATCCTGACCCCAGACCAGCTAGACCAGCTAGCAGCAGATCCTGACCCCAGACCAGCTAGCAGCAGATCCTGACCCCAGACCAGCTAGACCAGCTAGCAGCAGATCCTGACCCCAGACCAGCTAACAGCAGATCCTGACCCCAGACCAGCTAGCAGCAGATCCTGACCCCCGGCCAGCTAACAGCAGATCCTGACCCCAGACCAGCTAGCGGCAGATCCTGACCCCAGACCAGCTAGCAGCAGATCCTGACCCCAGACCAGCTAGACCAGCTAGCAGCAGATCCTGACCCCAGACCAGCTAACAGCAGATTCTGACCCCAGACCAGCTAGCAGCAGATCCTGACCCCCGGCCAGCTAACAGCAGATCCTGACCCCAGACCAGCTAACGGCAGATCCGGACCCCAGACCAGCTAACGGCAGATCCTGACCCCAGACCAGCTAACAGCAGATCCTGACCCCAGACCAGCTAGCAGCAGATCCTGACCCCAGACCAGCTAGCGGCAGATCCTGACCCCAGACCAGCTAGCAGCAGATCCTGACCCCAGACCAGCTAACGGCAGATCCTGACCCCAGACCAGCTAGCAGCAGATCCTGACCCCAGACCAGCTAGCAGCAGATCCTGACCCCCGGCCAGCTAACAGCAGATCCTGACCCCAGACCAGCTAACGGCAGATCCTGACCCCAGACCAGCTAACGGCAGATCCTGACCCCAGACCAGCTAGCAGCAGATCCTGACCCCAGACCAGCTAGCAGCAGATCCTGACCCCAGACCAGCTAGCAGCAGATCCTGACCCCAGACCAGCTAGCAGCAGATCCTACCCCAGACCAGCTAACAGCAGATCCTGACCCCAGACCAGCTAGCAGCAGATCCTGACCCCAGACCAGCTAACAGCAGATCCTGACCCCAGACCAGCTAACGGCAGATCCTGACCCCAGACCAGCTAACGGCAGATCCTGACCCCAGACCAGCTAACGGCAGATCCTGACCCCAGACCAGCTAACGGCAGATCCTGACCCCAGACCAGCTAACAGCAGATCCTGACCCCAGACCAGCTAGCAGCAGATCCTCACCCCAGACCAGCTAACAGCAGATCCTCACCCCAGACCAGCTAACAGCAGATCCTGACCCCAGACCAGCTAACAGCAGCCCAGAAACCCCCCTCCGTTCCAGAGCCCGCTGCTTCCTGACAGACAGACGGTCACAAACACCTCCTCAATCTGTCCATCTATAGACACCACCACCTCCTCAATCTGTCCATCTATGGACACCACCACCTCAATCTATAGACACCACCACCTCCTCAATCTGTCCATCTATAGACACCACCACCTCCTCAATCTGTCCATCTATGGACACCACCACCTCCTCAATCTGTCCATCTACGGACACCACCACCTCCTCAATCTGTCCATCTACAAACACCCCCACCTCCTCAATCTGTCCATCTATAGACACCACCACCTCCTCAATCTATCCATCTATAGACACCACCACCTCCTCAATCTATCCATCTATAGACACCCCCACCTCAATCTATAGACACCACCACCTCCTCAATTTGTCCATCTACAGACACCACCAGCTCCTCAATCTATCCATCTATGGACACCACCAGCTCCTCATTCTATCATCTACAAACACCCCCACCTCCTCAATCTATCCATCTATGGACACCACCACCTCCTCAATCTATCCATCTATAGACACCCCCACCTCAATCTATAGACACCACCACCTCCTCAATCTATCCATCTATAGACACCACCACCTCCTCAATCTATCCATCTATAGACACCCCCACCTCAATCTATAGACACCACCACCTCCTCAATCTATCCATCTATAGACACCACCACCTCAATCTATCCATCTATAGACACCCCCACCTCAATCTATAGACACCACCACCTCCTCAATCTATCCATCTATAGACACCACCACCTCCTCAATCTATCCATCTATAGACACCCCCACCTCAATCTATAGACACCACCACCTCCTCAATCTATCCATCTATAGACACCACCACCTCCTCAATCTATCCATCTATAGACACCCCCACCTCAATCTATAGACACCACCACCTCCTCAATCTATCCATCTATGGACACCACCAGCTCCTCAATCTATCCATCTATGGACACCACTAGCTCCTCAATCTATCCATCTACGGACACCCCCACCTCCTCAATCTATCCATCTATAGACACCACCACCACCTCAATCTATCCATCTATAGACACCCCCACCTCAATCTATAGACACCCCCACCTCCTCAATCTATCCATCTATAGACACCACCACCTCCTCAATCTATCCATCTATAGATACCACCACCTCCTCAATCTATCCATCTATGGACACCACCACCTCCTCAATCTATCCATCTATAGACACCCCCACCTCCTCAATCTATCCATCTATAGACACCCCACCTCAATCTATAGACACCACCACCTCCTCAATCTATCCATCTATAGACACCACCACCTCCTCAATCTATCCATCTATAGACACCACCACCTCCATCTATCCATCTATAGACACCACCACCTCCTCAATCTATCCATCTATAGACACCCCCACCTCAATCTATAGACACCACCACCTCCTCAATCTATCCATCTATAGACACCACCACCTCCTCAATCTATCCATCTATAGACACCCCCACCTCAATCTATCCATCTATAGACACCCCCACCTCAATCTATAGACACCACCAACTCCTCAATCTATCCATCTATAGACACCCCCACCTCCTCAATCTATCCATCTATAGACACCCCCACCTCAATCTATCCATCTATAGACACCCCCACCTCAATCTATAGACACCACCACCTCCTCAATCTATACATCCACGGACACCACCACATCCTCCATCTACAGTTGGTGTGACCATCTGTTTGTATATATGTGACCATCTGTCTGTATAGATGTGCCCATCTGTCTGTATAGATGTATACAGATGTGTTGGCGTGACCATCTGTCTGTATAGATGTATACAGATGTGTTGGTGTGACCATCTGTCTGTATAGATGGGACCATCTGTCTGTATAGATGTATACAGGTGTGTTGGTGTGACCACCTGTCTGTATAGATGGGACCATCTGTGTGTATAGATGTATACAGATGTGTTGGCGTGACCATCTGTCTGTATAGATGTGTTGGTGTGACCATCTGTCTGTATAGATGTGACCATCTGTCTGTATAGATGTGACACTGTCTGTATAGATGTGACCATCTGTCTGTATAGATGTACACAGATGTGTTGGCGTGACCGTCTGTCTGTATAGATGTACACAGATGTGTTGGCGTGACCGTCTGTCTGTATAGATGTACACAGATGTGTTGGCGTGACCGTCTGTCTGTATAGATGTACACAGATGTGTTGGCGTGACCGTCTGTCTGTATAGATGTACACAGATGTGTTGGCGTGACCAGCCGTCTGTATAGATGTATACAGATGTGTTGGCGTGACCAGCCGTCTGTATAGATGTATACAGATGTGTTGGCGTGACCAGCCGTCTGTATAGATGTATACAGATGTGTTGGCGTGACCAGCCGTCTGTATAGATGTATACAGATGTGTTGGCGTGACCAGCCGTCTGTATAGATGTAT
Organism: Oncorhynchus masou masou; assembly: GCF_036934945.1. NCBI lineage: Eukaryota > Metazoa > Chordata > Actinopteri > Salmoniformes > Salmonidae > Oncorhynchus > Oncorhynchus masou. Next base: position 186,181 of record NW_027012168.1, read on the forward strand.
ACAGATGTGTTGGCGTGACCATCCGTCTGTATAGATGTATACAGATGTGTTGGCGAGACCATCCGTCTGTATAGATGTATACAGATGTGTTGGCGTGACCATCCGTCTGTATAGATGTATACAGATGTGTTGGCGTGACCATCCGTCTGTATAGATGTATACAGATGTGTTGGCGTGACCATCCGTCTGTATAGATGTATACAGATGTGTTGGCGTGACCATCCGTCTGTATAGATGTATACAGATGTGTTGGCGTGACCATCCGTCTGTATAGATGTATACAGATGTGTTGGCGTGACCATCCGTCTGTATAGATGTATACAGATGTGTTGGTGTGACCATCTGTCTGTATAGATGTGACCATCTGTCTGTATAGATGTGTTGCTGTGACCATCGGTCTGTATTGGTGTGACCATCTGTCTGTATAGATGTACACAGATGTGTTGGCGTGACCGTCTGTCTGTATAGATGTACACAGATGTGTTGGCGTGACCAGCCGTCTGTATAGATGTATACAGATGTGTTGGCGTGACCATCTGTCTGTATAGATGTGACCATCTGTCTGTATAGATGTGTTGCTGTGACCATCTGTCTGTATTGGTGTGACCATCTGTCTGTATAGATGTATACAGATGTGTTGCTGTGACCATCTGTCTGTATAGATGTGTTGCTGTGACCATCTGTCTGTATAGATGCGAACATCTGTCTGTATAGATGTATACAGATGTGTTGGTGTGACCATCTGTCTGTATAGATGTATACAGATGTGTTGGTGTGACCATCTGTCTGTATAGATGTGACCATCTGTCTGTATAGATGTGTTGCTGTGACCATCTGTCTGTATTGGTGTGACCATCTGTCTGTATAGATGTATACAGATGTGTTGCTGTGACCATCTGTCTGTATAGATGTGACCATCTGTCTGTATAGATGTGTTGCTGTGACCATCTGTCTGTATTGGTGTGACCATCTGTCTGTATAGATGTATACAGATGTGTTGCTGTGACCATCTGTCTGTATAGATGTGTTGCTGTGACCATCTGTCTGTATAGATGCGAACATCTGTCTGTATAGATGTATACAGATGTGTTGGTGTGACCATCTGTCTGTATAGATGTATACAGATGTGTTGGTGTGACCATCTGTCTGTATAGATGTATACAGATGTGTTGGTGTGACCATCTGTCTGTATAGATGTATACAGATGTGTTGGTGTGACCATCTGTCTGTATAGATGTATACAGATGTGTTGGTGTGACCATCTGTCTGTATAGATGTATACAGATGTGTTGGTGTGACCATCTGTCTGTATAGATGTGACCATCTGTCTGTATAGATGTATACAGATGTGTTGGTGTGACCATCTGTCTGTATAGATGTATACAGATGTGTTGCTGTGACCATCTGTCTGTATAGATGTGTTGGTGTGACCATCTGTCTGTATAGATGTGACCATCTGTCTGTATAGATGTATACAGATGTGTTGCTGGTTACCAACGTAATTATAACAGTATAAATAAATGTTTTGTAATACCCGTGGTATACGGATCAATATACGCGTGTGTGTGTGTGTGTGTATGTACAGCTGCCTGGCCTGTTGTTGTGTACAGTTGACAGCGTGTTACCTGTGTGTATGTACAGCTGCCTGGCCTGTTGTTGTGTAGAGTTGACAGCGTGTTACCTGTGTGTATGTACAGCTGCCTGGCCTGTTGTTGTGTAGAGTTGACAGCGTGTTACCTGTGTGTATGTACAGCTGCCTGGCCTGTTGTTGTGTAGAGTTGACAGCGTGTTACCTGTGTGTATGTACAGCTGCCTGGCCTGTTGTTGTGTAGAGTTGACAGCGTGTTACCTGTGTGTATGTACAGCTGCCTGGCCTGTTGTTGTGTAGAGTTGACAGCGTGTTACCTGTGTGTATGTACAGCTGCCTGGCCTGTTGTTGTGTAGAGTTGACAGCGTGTTACCTGTGTGTATGTACAGCTGCCTGGCCTGTTGTTGTGTAGAGTTGACAGCGTGTTACCTGTGTGTATGTACAGCTGCCTGGCCTGTTGTTGTGTAGAGTTGACAGCGTGTTACCTGTGTGTATGTACAGCTGCCTGGCCTGTTGTTGTGTAGAGTTGACAGCGTGTTACCTGTGTGTATGTACAGCTGCCTGGCCTGTTGTTGTGTAGAGTTGACAGCGTGTTACCTGTGTGTATGTACAGCTGCCTGGCCTGTTGTTGTGTAGAGTTGACAGCGTGTTACCTGTGTGTATGTACAGCTGCCTGGCCTGTTGTTGTGTAGAGTTGACAGCGTGTTACCTGTGTGTATGTACAGCTGCCTGGCCTGTTGTTGTGTAGAGTTGACAGCGTGTTACCTGTGTGTATGTACAGCTGCCTGGCCTGTTGTTGTGTAGAGTTGACAGCGTGTTACCTGTGTGTATGTACAGCTGCCTGGCCTGTTGTTGTGTAGAGTTGACAGCGTGTTACCTGTGTGTATGTACAGCTGCCTGGCCTGTTGTTGTGTAGAGTTGACAGCGTGTTACCTGTGTGTATGTACAGCTGCCTGGCCTGTTGTTGTGTAGAGTTGACAGCGTGTTACCTGTGTGTATGTACAGCTGCCTGGCCTGTTGTTGTGTAGAGTTGACAGCGTGTTACCTGTGTGTATGTACAGCTGCCTGGCCTGTTGTTGTGTAGAGTTGACAGCGTGTTACCTGTGTGTATGTACAGCTGCCTGGCCTGTTGTTGTGTAGAGTTGACAGCGTGTTACCTGTGTGTATGTACAGCTGCCTGGCCTGTTGTTGTGTAGAGTTGACAGCGTGTTACCTGTGTGTATGTACAGCTGCCTGGCCTGTTGTTGTGTAGAGTTGACAGCGTGTTACCTGTGTGTATGTACAGCTGCCTGGCCTGTTGTTGTGTAGAGTTGACAGCGTGTTACCTGTGTGTATGTACAGCTGCCTGGCCTGTTGTTGTGTAGAGTTGACAGCGTGTTACCTGTGTGTATGTACAGCTGCCTGGCCTGTTGTTGTGTAGAGTTGACAGCGTGTTACCTGTGTGTATGTACAGCTGCCTGGCCTGTTGTTGTGTAGAGTTGACAGCGTGTTACCTGTGTGTATGTACAGCTGCCTGGCCTGTTGTTGTGTAGAGTTGACAGCGTGTTACCTGTGTGTATGTACAGCTGCCTGGCCTGTTGTTGTGTAGAGTTGACAGCGTGTTACCTGTGTGTATGTACAGCTGCCTGGCCTGTTGTTGTGTAGAGTTGACAGCGTGTTACCTGTGTGTATGTACAGCTGCCTGGCCTGTTGTTGTGTAGAGTTGACAGCGTGTTACCTGTGTGTATGTACAGCTGCCTGGCCTGTTGTTGTGTAGAGTTGACAGCGTGTTACCTGTGTGTATGTACAGCTGCCTGGACTGTTGTTGTGTAGAGTTGACAGCGTGTTACCTGTGTGTATGTACAGCTGCCTGGACTGTTGTTGTGTAGAGTTGACAGCGTGTTACCTGTGTGTATGTACAGCTGCCTGGACTGTTGTTGTGTAGAGTTGACAGCGTGTTACCTGTGTGTATGTACAGCTGCCTGGCCTGTTGTTGTGTAGAGTTGACAGCGTGTTACCTGTGTGTATGTACAGCTGCCTGGCCTGTTGTTGTGTAGAGTTGACAGCGTGTTACCTGTGTGTATGTACAGCTGCCTGGCCTGTTGTTGTGTAGAGTTGACAGCGTGTTACCTGTGTGTATGTACAGCTGCCTGGCCTGTTGTTGTGTAGAGTTGACAGCGTGTTACCTGTGTGTATGTACAGCTGCCTGGCCTGTTGTTGTGTAGAGTTGACAGCGTGTTACCTGTGTGTATGTACAGCTGCCTGGCCTGTTGTTGTGTAGAGTTGACAGCGTGTTACCTGTGTGTATGTACAGCTGCCTGGCCTGTTGTTGTGTAGAGTTGACAGCGTGTTACCTGTGTGTATGTACAGCTGCCTGGCCTGTTGTTGTGTAGAGTTGACAGCGTGTTACCTGTGTGTATGTACAGCTGCCTGGCCTGTTGTTGTGTAGAGTTGACAGCGTGTTACCTGTGTGTATGTACAGCTGCCTGGCCTGTTGTTGTGTAGAGTTGACAGCGTGTATGTACAGCTGCCTGGCCTGTTGTTGTGTAGAGTTGACAGCGTGTTACCTGTGTGTATGTACAGCTGCCTGGCCTGTTGTTGTGTAGAGTTGACAGCGTGTTACCTGTGTGTATGTACAGCTGCCTGGCCTGTTGTTGTGTAGAGTTGACAGCGTGTTACCTGTGTGTATGTACAGCTGCCTGGCCTGTTGTTGTGTAGAGTTGACAGCGTGTTACCTGTGTGTATGTACAGCTGCCTGGCCTGTTGTTGTGTAGAGTTGACAGCGTGTTACCTGTGTGTATGTACAGCTGCCTGGCCTGTTGTTGTGTAGAGTTGACAGCGTGTTACCTGTGTGTATGTACAGCTGCCTGGCCTGTTGTTGTGTAGAGTTGACAGCGTGTTACCTGTGTGTATGTACAGCTGCCTGGCCTGTTGTTGTGTAGAGTTGACAGCGTGTTACCTGTGTGTATGTACAGCTGCCTGGACTGTTGTTGTGTAGAGTTGACAGCGTGTTACCTGTGTGTATATACAGCTGCCTGGCCTGTTGTTGTGTAGAGTTGACAGCGTGTTACCTGTGTGTATGTACAGCTGCCTGGCCTGTTGTTGTGTAGAGTTGACAGTGTGTATGTACAGCTGCCTGGCCTGTTGTTGTGTAGAGTTGACAGTGTGTATGTACAGCTGCCTGGCCTGTTGTTGTGTAGAGTTGACAGTGTGTTACCTGTGTGTATGTACAGCTGCCTGGCCTGTTGTTGTGTAGAGTTGACAGCGTGTTACCTGTGTGTATGTACAGCTGCCTGGCCTGTTGTTGTGTAGAGTTGACAGCGTGTTACCTGTGTGTATGTACAGCTGCCTGGCCTGTTGTTGTGTAGAGTTGACAGCGTGTCACCTGTGTGTATGTACAGCTGCCTGGCCTGTTGTTGTGTAGAGTTGACAGCGTGTTACCTGTGTGTATGTACAGCTGCCTGGCCTGTTGTTGTGTAGAGTTGACAGTGTGTTACCTGTGTGTATGTACAGCTGCCTGGCCTGTTGTTGTGTAGAGTTGACAGTGTGTTACCTGTGTGTATGTACAGCTGCCTGGCCTGTTGTTGTGTAGAGTTGACAGTGTGTTACCTGTGTGTATGTACAGCTGCCTGGCCTGTTGTTGTGTAGAGTTGACAGTGTGTTACCTGTGTGTATGTACAGCTGCCTGGCCTGTTGTTGCTGATGTCTCTTGATACGTGAGTATTGTTTCTTCAGAGCGCTGATGTCAGTACTCATCCTCTCCTGCAGCATGCTGTTGATGGCCGCTTGATGCTCCGCTCTGCCGCCACCATCCACCGCCCGGGACTCAGGTCTGCCATGTTCCCGCCCGGCTCCCCCCCACGCTGGTCTGGAGAGGAGAGATTCAAATATCACACCTCGGAAAGCCCAAGCGGAAATGACCTCAGTGTTGACACCATGTAGAGAGACACAGCTGTTCCTGTGTTTTCAGGTCTGACATCAACAGCAGCTGACATGACACCTTCCCAGATAACCCCGTCTACCACTACATTACACTAATGGACCCTGGCTGGATCCCGTCTACCACTACATTAAACTAATGGACCTGGCTGGAGTCCTGTCTACCACTACATTACACTAATGGACCTGGCTGGAGTCCTGTCTACATTACACTAATGGACCTGGCTGAAGTCCTGTCTACATTACACTAATGGACCTGGCTGGAGTCCTGTCTACATTAAACTAATGGACCTGGCTGGAGTCCTGTCTACCACTACATTACACTAATAGACCTGGCTGGAGTCCTGTCTACCACTACATTACACTAATGGACCTGGCTGGAGTCCTGTCTACCACTACATTACACTAATGGACCTGGCTGGAGTCCTGTCTACCACTACATTACACTAATGGACCTGGCTGGAGTCCTGTCTACATTACACTAATGGACCTGGCTGGAGTCCTGTCTACCACTACATTACACTAATGGACCTGGCTGGAGTCCTGTCTACCACTACATTACACTGATGGACCTGGCTGGAGTCCTGTCTACCACTACATTACACTAATGGACCTGGCTGGAGTCCTGTCTACCACTACATTACACTAATGGACCTGGCTGGAGTCCTGTCTACCACTACATTACACTAATGGACCTGGCTGGAGTCCTGTCTACCACTACATTACACTAATGGACCTGGCTGGAGTCCCGTCTACCACTACATTAAACTAATGGACCTGGCTGGAGTCCCGTCTACATTAAACTAATGGACCTGGCTGGAGTCCTGTCTACCACTACATTACACTAATGGACCTGGCTGGAGTCCTGTCTACCACTACATTACACTAATGGACCTGGCTGGAGTCCTGTCTACCACTACATTACACTAATGGACCTGGCTGGAGTCCTGTCTACCACTACATTAAACTAATGGACCTGGCTGGAGTCCTGTCTACCACTACATTACACTAATGGACCTGGCTGGAGTCCTGTCTACCACTACATTACACTAATGGACCTGGCTGGAGTCCTGTCTACCACTACATTAAACTAATGGACCTGGCTGGAGTCCTGTCTACCACTACATTACACTAATGGACCTGGCTGGAGTCCTGTCTACCACTACATTACACTAATGGACCTGGCTGGAGTCCTGTCTACCACTACATTACACTAATGGACCTGGCTGGAGTCCTGTCTACCACTACATTACACTAATGGACCTGGCTGGAGTCCTGTCTACATTAAACTAATGGACCTGGCTGGAGTCCTGTCTACCACTACATTACACTAATGGACCTGCCTGGAGTCCTGTCTACCACTACATTAAACTAATGGACCTGGCTGGAGTCCTGTCTACATTACACTAATGGACCTGGCTGGAGTCCTGTCTACCACTACATTACACTAATGGACCTGGCTGGATCCCGTCTACCACTACATTACACTAATGGACCTGGCTGGAGTCCTGTCTACCACTACATTACACTAATGGACCTGGCTGGATCCCGTCTACCACTACATTACACTAATGGACCTGGCTGGAGTCCTGTCTACCACTACATTACACTAATGGACCTGGCTGGAGTCCTGTCTACCACTACATTACACTAATGGACCTGGCTGGAGTCCTGTCTACCACTACATTACACTAATGGACCTGGCTGGAGTCCTGTCTACCACTACATTACACTAATGGACCTGGCTGGAGTCCTGTCTACATTACACTAATGGACCTGGCTGGAGTCCTGTCTACCACTACATTACACTAATGGACCTGGCTGGAGTCCTGTCTACCACTACATTACACTAATGGACCTGGCTGGAGTCCTGTCTACATTACACTAATGGACCTGGCTGGAGTCCTGTCTACCACTACATTACACTAATGGGACCTGGCTGGAGTCCTGTCTACCACTACATTACACTAATGGACCTGGCTGGAGTCCTGTCTACCACTACATTACACTAATGGACCTGGCTGGAGTCCTGTCTACCACTACATTACACTAATGGACCTGGCTGGAGTCCTGTCTACCACTACATTACACTAATGGACCTGGCTGGAGTCCTGTCTACATTAAACTAATGGACCTGGCTGGAGTCCTGTCTACCACTACATTACACTAATGGACCTGGCTGGAGTCCTGTCTACATTACACTAATGGACCTGGCTGGAGTCCTGTCTACCACTACATTAAACTAATGGGACCTGGCTGGAGTCCTGTCTACCACTACATTAAACTAATGGACCTGGCTGGAGTCCTGTCTACCACTACATTACACTAATGGACCTGGCTGGAGTCCTGTCTACATTAAACTAATGGACCTGGCTGGAGTCCTGTCTACATTACACTAATGGACCTGGCTGGAGTCCTGTCTACCACTACATTACACTAATGGGACCTGGCTGGAGTCCTGTCTACCACTACATTACACTAATGGACCTGGCTGGAGTCCTGTCTACATTACACTAATGGACCTGGCTGGAGTCCTGTCTACATTAAACTAATGGACCTGGCTGGAGTCCTGTCTACCACTACATTACACTAATGGACCTGGCTGGAGTCCTGTCTACATTAAACTAATGGACCTGGCTGGAGTCCTGTCTACATTACACTAATGGACCTGGCTGGAGTCCTGTCTACCACTACATTACACTAATGGACCTGGCTGGAGTCCCGTCTACATTACACTAATGGACCTGGCTGGAGTCCCGTCTACCACTACATTACACTAATGGACCTGGCTGGAGTCCCGTCTACATTACACTAATGGACCTGGCTGGAGTCCTGTCTACCACTACATTACACTAATGGACCTGGCTGGAGTCCTGTCTACCACTACATTACACTAATGGACCCTGGCTGGATCCCGTCTACCACTACATTACACTAATGGACCTGGCTGGAGTCCCGTCTACATTACACTAATGGACCTGGCTGGAGTCCCGTCTACCACTACATTACACTAATGGACCTGGCTGGAGTCCCGTCTACATTACACTAATGGACCTGGCTGGAGTCCTGTCTACCACTACATTACACTAATGGACCTGGCTGGAGTCCTGTCTACCACTACATTACACTAATGGACCCTGGCTGGATCCCGTCTACCACTACATTACACTAATGGACCTGGCTGGAGTCCTGTCTACCACTACATTACACTAATGGACCTGGCTGGAGTCCTGTCTACCACTACATTACACTAATGGACCTGGCTGGAGTCCTGTCTACCACTACATTAAACTAATGGATCTGGCTGGAGTCCTGTCTACCACTACATTACACTAATGGACCTGGCTGGAGTCCTGTCTACCACTACATTACACTAATGGACCTGGCTGGAGTCCTGTCTAACACTACATTAAACTAATGGACCTGGCTGGAGTCCTGTCTACCACTACATTACACTAATGGACCTGGCTGGAGTCCTGTCTACATTACACTAATGGACCTGGCTGGAGTCCTGTCTACCACTACATTACACTAATGGGACCTGGCTGGAGTCCTGTCTACCACTACATTACACTAATGGGACCTGGCTGGAGTCCTGTCTACCACTACATTACACTAATGGACCTGGCTGGAGTCCTGTCTACCACTACATTACACTAATGGACCTGGCTGGAGTCCTGTCTACATTACACTAATGGACCTGGCTGGAGTCCTGTCTACATTACACTAATGGACCTGGCTGGAGTCCTGTCTACATTAAACTAATGGACCTGGCTGGAGTCCTGTCTACCACTACATTACACTAATGGACCTGGCTGGAGTCCTGTCTACCACTACATTACACTAATGGACCTGGCTGGAGTCCTGTCTACCACTACATTACACTAATGGACCTGGCTGGAGTCCTGTCTACCACTACATTACACTAATGGACCTGGCTGGAGTCCTGTCTACCACTACACATTACACTAATGGACCTGGCTGGAGTCCTGTCTACCACTACATTACACTAATGGACCCTGGCTGGATCCCGTCTACCACTACATTAAACTAATGGACCTGGCTGGAGTCCTGTCTACCACTACATTACACTAATGGACCCTGGCTGGATCCCGTCTACCACTACATTAAACTAATGGACCTGGCTGGAGTCCTGTCTACCACTACATTACACTAATGGGACCTGGCTGGAGTCCTGTCTACCACTACATTACACTAATGGACCTGGCTGGAGTCCTGTCTACCACTACATTACACTAATGGACCTGGCTGGATCCCGTCTACCACTACATTACACTAATGGACCTGGCTGGAGTCCTGTCTACCACTACATTACACTAATGGACCTGGCTGGAGTCCTGTCTACCACTACATTACACTAATGGACCTGGCTGGAGTCCTGTCTACCACTACATTACACTAATGGACCTGGCTGGAGTCCTGTCTACCACTACATTAAACTAATGGACCTGGCTGGAGTCCTGTCTACATTAAACTAATGGACCTGGCTGGAGTCCTGTCTACATTACACTAATGGACCTGGCTGGAGTCCTGTCTACATTACACTAATGGACCTGGCTGGAGTCCTGTCTACATTAAACTAATGGACCTGGCTGGAGTCCTGTCTACCACTACATTACACTAATGGACCTGGCTGGAGTCCTGTCTACCACTACATTACACTAATGGACCTGGCTGGAGTCCTGTCTACCACTACATTACACTAATGGACCTGGCTGGAGTCCTGTCTACCACTACATTACACTAATGGACCTGGCTGGAGTCCTGTCTACCACTACATTACACTAATGGACCCTGGCTGGATCCGTCTACCACTACATTAAACTAATGGACCTGGCTGGAGTCCTGTCTACCACTACATTACACTAATGGGACCTGGCTGGAGTCCTGTCTACCACTACATTACACTAATGGACCTGGCTGGAGTCCTGTCTACCACTACATTACACTAATGGACCTGGCTGGAGTCCTGTCTACCACTACATTACACTAATGGACCTGGCTGGAGTCCTGTCTACCACTACATTACACTAATGGACCTGGCTGGAGTCCTGTCTACATTAAACTAATGGACCTGGCTGGAGTCCTGTCTACCACTACATTACACTAATGGACCTGGCTGGAGTCCTGTCTACATTACACTAATGGACCTGGCTGGAGTCCTGTCTACCACTACATTAAACTAATGGGACCTGGCTGGAGTCCTGTCTACCACTACATTAAACTAATGGACCTGGCTGGAGTCCTGTCTACCACTACATTACACTAATGGACCTGGCTGGAGTCCTGTCTACATTAAACTAATGGACCTGGCTGGAGTCCTGTCTACATTACACTAATGGACCTGGCTGGAGTCCTGTCTACCACTACATTACACTAATGGGACCTGGCTGGAGTCCTGTCTACCACTACATTACACTAATGGACCTGGCTGGAGTCCTGTCTACATTACACTAATGGACCTGGCTGGAGTCCTGTCTACATTAAACTAATGGACCTGGCTGGAGTCCTGTCTACCACTACATTACACTAATGGACCTGGCTGGAGTCCTGTCTACATTAAACTAATGGACCTGGCTGGAGTCCTGTCTACATTACACTAATGGACCTGGCTGGAGTCCTGTCTACCACTACATTACACTAATGGACCTGGCTGGAGTCCCGTCTACATTACACTAATGGACCTGGCTGGAGTCCCGTCTACCACTACATTACACTAATGGACCTGGCTGGAGTCCCGTCTACATTACACTAATGGACCTGGCTGGAGTCCTGTCTACCACTACATTACACTAATGGACCTGGCTGGAGTCCTGTCTACCACTACATTACACTAATGGACCCTGGCTGGATCCCGTCTACCACTACATTACACTAATGGACCTGGCTGGAGTCCCGTCTACCACTACATTACACTAATGGACCTGGCTGGAGTCCTGTCTACCACTACATTAAACTAATGGACCTGGCTGGAGTCCTGTCTACATTAAACTAATGGACCTGGCTGGAGTCCTGTCTACCACTACATTACACTAATGGACCTGGCTGGAGTCCTGTCTACCACTACATTACACTAATGGACCTGGCTGGAGTCCTGTCTACCACTACATTACACTAATGGGACCTGGCTGGAGTCCTGTCTACCACTACATTACACTAATGGACCTGGCTGGAGTCCTGTCTACCACTACATTACACTAATGGACCTGGCTGGAGTCCTGTCTACCACTACATTAAACTAATGGACCTGGCTGGAGTCCTGTCTACATTAAACTAATGGACCTGGCTGGAGTCCTGTCTACCACTACATTACACTAATGGACCTGGCTGGAGTCCTGTCTACCACTACATTACACTAATGGACCTGGCTGGAGTCCTGTCTACCACTACATTACACTAATGGACCTGGCTGGAGTCCTGTCTACCACTACATTACACTAATGGACCTGGCTGGAGTCCTGTCTACCACTACATTACACTAATGGACCTGGCTGGAGTCCTGTCTACCACTACATTACACTAATGGACCTGGCTGGAGTCCTGTCTACCACTACATTACACTAATGGACCTGGCTGGAGTCCTGTCTACATTACACTAATGGACCTGGCTGGAGTCCTGTCTACCACTACATTAAACTAATGGACCTGGCTGAGTCCTGTCTACCACTACATTACACTAATGGACCTGGCTGGAGTCCTGTCTACATTACACTAATGGACCTGGCTGGAGTCCTGTCTACCACTACATTAAACTAATGGACCTGGCTGGAGTCCTGTCTACCACTACATTACACTAATGGACCTGGCTGGAGTCCTGTCTACCACTACATTACACTAATGGACCTGGCTGGAGTCCTGTCTACCACTACATTACACTAATGGACCTGGCTGGAGTCCTGTCTACATTAAACTAATGGGACCTGGCTGGAGTCCTGTCTACATTACACTAATGGACCTGGCTGGAGTCCTGTCTACATTACACTAATGGACCTGGCTGGATCCCGTCTACCACTACATTACACTAATGGACCTGGCTGGAGTCCTGTCTACCACTACATTACACTAATGGACCTGGCTGGAGTCCTGTCTACCACTACATTACACTAATGGACCTGGCTGGAGTCCTGTCTACCACTACATTACACTAATGGACCTGGCTGGAGTCCTGTCTACCACTACATTACACTAATGGACCTGGCTGGAGTCCTGTCTACCACTACATTACACTAATGGACCTGGCTGGAGTCCTGTCTACCACTACATTACACTAATGGACCTGGCTGGAGTCCTGTCTACCACTACATTACACTAATGGACCTGGCTGGAGTCCTGTCTACCACTACATTACACTAATGGACCTGGCTGGAGTCCTGTCTACATTACACTAATGGACCTGGCTGGAGTCCTGTCTACATTAAACTAATGGACCTGGCTGGAGTCCTGTCTACATTAAACTAATGGACCTGGCTGGAGTCCTGTCTACATTACACTAATGGACCTGGCTGGAGTCCTGTCTACCACTACATTACACTAATGGACCTGGCTGGAGTCCTGTCTACATTACACTAATGGACCTGGCTGGAGTCCTGTCTACCACTACATTACACTAATGGACCTGGCTGGAGTCCTGTCTACATTAAACTAATGGACCTGGCTGGAGTCCTGTCTACATTACACTAATGGACCTGGCTGGAGTCCTGTCTACCACTACATTACACTAATGGACCTGGCTGGAGTCCTGTCTACCACTACATTAAACTAATGGACCTGGCTGGAGTCCTGTCTACCACTACATTACACTAATGGACCTGGCTGGAGTCCTGTCTACCACTACATTACACTAATGGACCTGGCTGGAGTCCTGTCTACCACTACATTACACTAATGTACCTGGCTGGAGTCCTGTCTACCACTACATTACACTAATGGACCTGGCTGGAGTCCTGTCTACCACTACATTACACTAATGGACCTGGCTGGAGTCCTGTCTACCACTACATTACACTAATGGACCTGGCTGGAGTCCTGTCTACCACTACATTACACTAATGGACCTGGCTGGAGTCCTGTCTACCACTACATTACACTAATGGACCTGGCTGGAGTCCTGTCTACATTACACTAATGGACCTGGCTGGAGTCCTGTCTACATTACACTAATGGACCTGGCTGGAGTCCTGTCTACCACTACATTACACTAATGGACCTGGCTGGAGTCCTGTCTACCACTACATTACACTAATGGACCTGGCTGGAGTCCTGTCTACCACTACATTAAACTAATGGACCTGGCTGGAGTCCTGTCTACCACTACATTACACTAATGGACCTGGCTGGAGTCCTGTCTACCACTACATTACACTAATGGACCTGGCTGGAGTCCTGTCTACCACTACATTAAACTAATGGGACCTGGCTGGAGTCCTGTCTACCACTACATTAAACTAATGGACCTGGCTGGAGTCCTGTCTACATTACACTAATGGACTTGGCTGGAGTCCTGTCTACCACTACATTACACTAATGGACCTGGCTGGAGTCCTGTCTACATTAAACTAATGGACCTGGCTGGAGTCCTGTCTTCATTACACTAATGGACCTGGCTGGAGTCCTGTCTACATTAAACTAATGGACCTGGCTGGAGTCCTGTCTACCACTACATTAAACTAATGGGACCTGGCTGGAGTCCTGTCTACCACTACATTACACTAATGGACCTGGCTGGAGTCCTGTCTACCACTACATTACACTAATGGGACCTGGCTGGAGTCCTGTCTACATTAAACTAATGGACCTGGCTGGAGTCCTGTCTACATTAAACTAATGGACCTGGCTGGAGTCCTGTCTACCACTACATTAAACTAATGGGACCTGGCTGGAGTCCTGTCTACCACTACATTACACTAATGGGACCTGGCTGGAGTCCTGTCTACATTAAACTAATGGACCTGGCTGGAGTCCTGTCTACATTAAACTATTGGACCTGGCTGGAGGAGAGAGCAGGACTCTAGGTCTACATACCCTGCACTGTAAAAGTATGTGGAAACCTGCTCAGCCATCATCTCCTTACAAAATCATGGGCATTAATGTGGAGACGGTCCCCCCTTTCCTGCTATAACAGCCTCCACTCTTCTGGGAAGGCTTTCCACTAGATGTTGGAACATTGTTGCTATAACAGCCTCCACTCTTCTGGGAAGGCTTTCCACTAGATGTTGGAACATTGCTGCTATAACAGCCTCCACTCTTCTGGGAAGGCTTTCCACTAGATGTTGGAACATTGCTGCTATAACAGCCTCCACTCTTCTGGGAAGGCTTTCCACTAGATGTTGGAACGTTGCTGCTATAACAGCCTCCACTCTTCTGGGAAGGCTTTCCACTAGATGTAGGAACATTGCTGCTATAACAGCCTCCACTCTTCTGGGAAGGCTTTCCACTAGATGTTGGAACATTGCTGCTATAACAGCCTCCACTCTTCTGGGAAGGCTTTCCACTAGATGCTGGAACATTGCTGCTATAACAGCCTCCACTCTTCTGGAAAGTCTTTCCACTAGATGCAGGAACATTGCTGCTATAACAGCCTCCACTCTTCTGGTAAGGTTTTCCACTAGATGTAGGAACATTGCTGCGGGGACTTGCTCCCATTCAGCAACAAGAGCATTAGTGAGGTCGGACACTGATGTTGGGCGATTCATCCCAAACGTGTTCGATGGGTTGAGGTCAGGGCTCTGTGCAGGCCAGCAGGGGTAGAGAGACACTGGTACAAACATTAACCCTTGATGAGAATTAAATCACATGTTATTTGTCACATGCTTGGTAAACAACAGGTGTAGACTAACAGTGAAATGCTGACTTATGGGTCCTGTACATGATAATAGGTAAGAGGTCAGGAGTCAGACCAACCTTTAATGTGTCTCTGGTACCGTTGTAGTTCTGGAGCTAACAGCCCCCCCAGAGGACCCAAACATCCCAACGCTGCTGTCACCACTGCATCTTCATCTTCATCCTCGTCTTCATCACCCTCCCAGCCACCTAGACCACCACTGGAATACATCATCATCATCATCATCACTTTACCAGCCCCAGAGACCTCCTCTAGGATACATCATCATCATCACTTTACCAGCCCCAGAGACCTCCTCTGGGATACATCATCATCATCATCATCACTTTACCAGCCCCAGAGACCTCCTCTGGGATACATCATCATCATCACTTTACCAGCCCCAGAGACCTCCTCTAGGATACATCATCATCATCATCACTTTACCAGCCCCAGAGACCTCCTCTGGGATACATCATCATCATCATCATCATCACTTTACCAGCCCCAGAGACCTCCTCTGGGATACATCATCATCATCATCACTTTACCAGTCCCAGAGACCTCCTCTAGGATACATCATCATCATCATCACTTTACCAGCCCCAGAGACCTCCTCTGGGATACATCATCATCATCACTTTACCAGCCCCAGAGACCTCCTCTAGGATACATCATCATCATCATCATCACTTTACCAGCCCCAGAGACCTCCTCTAGGATACATCATCATCATCATCACTTTACCAGCCCCAGAGACCTCCTCTGGGATACATCATCATCATCACTTTACCAGCCCCAGAGACCTCCTCTAGGATACATCATCATCATCATCACTTTACCAGCCCCAGAGACCTCCTCTGGGATACATCATCATCATCACTTTACCAGCCCCAGAGACCTCCTCTGGGATACATCATCATCATCATCACTTTACCAGTCCCAGAGACCTCCTCTAGGATACATCATCATCATCACTTTACCAGCCCCAGAGACCTCCTCTAGGATACATCATCATCATCACTTTACCAGCCCCAGAGATCTCCTCTGGGATACATCATCATCATCACTTTACCAGCCCCAGAGACCTCCTCTAGGATACATCATCATCATCACTTTACCAGCCCCAGAGACCTCCTCTGGGATACATCATCATCACTTTACCAGCCCCAGAGACCTCCTCTGGGATACATCATCATCACTTTACCAGCCCCAGAGACCTCCTCTGGGATACAACATCATCATCACTTTACCAGCCCCAGAGACCTCCTCTGGGATACAACATCATCATCATCACTTTACCAGCCCCAGAGACCTCCTCTAGGATACATCATCATCATCACTTTACCAGCCCCAGAGACCTCCTCTGGGATACAACATCCTCATCATCACTCTACCAGCCCCAGAGACCTTGGACATTGACCAACCTGCCGTTGGGGTTGGAGGTGGGGAAGGGGGTGATGTTGTAGGTGTATTTCTCTCGGAGTTCAGCCAGCTGAGGGAATGGAAACACAGCCATGGAGTACACCGTCTGGAGAGAAAAGAGGGATCAGGGTGGCAGCTTAAACAGCTGGGAAACACAGAGGAGGAGAAAGGGCTTTTTCCTACGATATTACATCCATGCATTCTGATTGGTCCCGTGTGGCTCAGTTGGCAGTTGCAGCGGCAGGGTTGTGGGTTCGGTTCCCACGAGGGACCAGTACCAACAAATATGAAAATGTCTCTCTGGATCAGAGAGTCTGCTAAATGACTCACTACTGCAGTGTCTCTGGATCAGAGAGTCTGCTAAATGACTCACTACTGCAGTGGCTCTGGATCAGAGAGTCTGCTAAATGACTCACTACTATAGTATCTCTGGATAAGAGAGTCTGCTAAATGACTCACTACTGTCGTGGTTCTGGATCAGAGAGTCTGTTAAATGACTCACTGCTGTAGTGACTCTGGATCAGAGAGTCTGCTAAATGACTCACTGCTGTAGTGACTCTGGATCAGAGAGTCTGCTAAATGACTCACTGCTGTAGTGACTCACTACTGTAGTGACTCTGGATCAGAGAGTCTGCTAAATGACTCACTACTGTAGTGACTCTGGATAAGAGAGTCTGCTAAATGACTCACTACTGTAGTGGCTCTGGATAAGAGAGTCTACTAAATGACTCACTACTGTAGTGACTCTGGATAAGAGAGTCTGCTAAATGACTGATGTAACATTTGTGGATGTAAATAAAGGCTTTGTGTTGGATACACAGTGCGTTCAGAATAGATAGATGACTACTGAATTTACAATGGATGAAATAAAGGTTTTGTTACTGGCCTACACACACAAAAAGTCAGACAAATTATATATTTTGAAATGTTTACACATTACGTTAAAATATATATAAAAGCTGAAATGTCTTCAGTCAATAAGTATTCACCCCCTGTGTCATGTTCTGTTATAATCTCCACCCGGCACAGCCAGAAGAGGACTGGCCACCCCACATAGCCTGGTTCCTCTCCACCCGGCACAGCCAGAAGAGGACTGGCCACCCCACATAGCCTGGTTCCTCTCTACCCGGCACAGCCAGAAGAGGACTGGCCACCCCACATTGCCTGGTTCCTCTCTAGGTTTCTTCCTAGGTTTTGGCCTTTCTAGGGAGTTTTTCCTAGCCACCGTGCTTCTACACCTGCATTGCTTGCTGTTTGGGGTTTTAGGCTGGGTTTCTGTACAGCACTTTGAGATATCAGCTGATGTACGAAGGGCTATATAAATTTGATTTGATTTGATTTATGCCTAAATAAGTTCAGGATTCAAAATGTGCTCAACAAGTCACAAGTTGCCTGGACTCTGTGTGCATAGTGTTTAACATGATTTCTGAACGACTACCTCATGTCTGTTCTCCACACATACAATTATCTGTCAGGTCCCTCAGTCAAGCACAGAATTTCAAAACACAAAGACCAGGGAGGTTTTCCAATGCCTCGCAAAGGGCCCCTATTGTTAGATGGGTAAAAATAAAATAAAAAGCAGACATTGAATATCCGTTAGAGCACGGTGTAGTTACTACACAATGGATGGTGTATCAATACACCCAGTCACTACAACGATACAGGCATCCTTAACTCAGTTGCCGAAGAGGAAGGAAACCGCTCAGGGATTTCACCACGAGGCCAAAGGTGACTTTAAAACAGTTACAGAGTTTAAATGGCTGTGATAGAAAACTGAGGACGGATTAACATTGTAGTTACTCCACAATAGTAATCGATAAGACAGAGTGGAGAGAACATGCATCCTGTTTCCAACAAGCCACTGAATTAAAACGACCTAAAACACAAGGCCAGATATACGCTGGAGTTGCTCACCAACGACCTAAAACACAAGGCCAGATATACACTGGAGTTGCTCACCAACGACCTAAAACACAAGGCCAGATATACACTGGAGTTGCTCACCAACGACCTAAAAGACAAGGCCAGATATACACTGGAGTTGCTTACCAACGACCTAAAAGACAAGGCCAGATATACACTGGAGTTGCTTACCAACGACCTAAAACACAAGGCCAGATATCCACTGGAGTTGCTTACCAACGACCTAAAACACAAGGCCAGACATACACTGGAGTTGCTCACCAACGACCTAAAACACAAGGCCAGATATACACTGGAGTTGCTCACCAACGACCTAAAACACAAGGCCAGACATACACTGGAGTTGCTCACCAACGACCTAAAACACAAGGCCAGATATGCGCTGGAGTTGCTTACCAACGACCTAAAACACAAGGCCAGATATACGCTGGAGTTGCTTACCAACGACCTAAAACACAAGGCCAGACATACGCTGGAGTTGCTCACCAACGACCTAAAACACAAGGCCAGATATACACTGGAGTTGCTTACCAACGACCTAAAACACAAGGCCAGATATACGCTGGAGTTGCTTACCAACGACCTAAAACACAAGGCCAGATATCCACTGGAGTTGCTTACCAACGACCTAAAACACAAGGCCAGATATACACTGGAGTTGCTCACCAACGACCTAAAACACAAGGCCAGATATACACTGGAGTTGCTTACCAACGACCTAAAACACAAGGCCAGATATACACTGGAGTTGCTTACCAACGACCTAAAACACAAGGCCAGATATACACTGGAGTTGCTTACCAACGACCTAAAACACAAGGCCAGATATACACTGGAGTTGCTTACCAACGACCTAAAACACAAGGCCAGATATACACTGGAGTTGCTTACCAACGACCTAAAACACAAGGCCAGATATACACTGGAGTTGCTTACCAACGACCTAAAACACAAGGCCAGATATACACTGGAGTTGCTTACCAACAACCTAAAACACAAGGCCAGATATACACTGGAGTTGCTTACCAACGACCTAAAACACAAGGCCAGATATACACTGGAGTTGCTTACCAACGACCTAAAACACAAGGCCAGATATACACTGGAGTTGCTTACCAACGACCTAAAACACAAGGCCAGACATACACTGGAGTTGCTTACCAACGACCTAAAACACAAGGCCAGACATACACTGGAGTTGCTTACCAACGACCTAAAACACAAGGCCAGATATCCACTGGAGTTGCTCACCAACGACCTAAAACACAAGGCCAGATATCCACTGGAGTTGCTCACCAACGACCTAAAACACAAGGCCAGATATCCACTGGAGTTGCTTACCAACGACCTAAAACACAAGGCCAGATATACACTGGAGTTGCTCACCAACGACCTAAAACACAAGGCCAGATATACACTGGAGTTGCTCACCAACGACCTAAAACACAAGGCCAGATATACACTGGAGTTGCTTACCAACGACCTAAAAGACAAGGCCAGATATACACTGGAGTTGCTCACCAACGACCTAAAACACAAGGCCAGATATACACTGGAGTTGCTTACCAACGACCTAAAACACAAGGCCAGATATACACTGGAGTTGCTTACCAACGACCTAAAACACAAGGCCAGATATACACTGGAGTTGCTTACCAACAACCTAAAACACAAGGCCAGATATACACTGGAGTTGCTTACCAACGACCTAAAACACAAGGCCAGACATACACTGGAGTTGCTCACCAAGAAGACATTGTGGTGAATGTTCCTGAGCAGCCTAGTTACAGTTTTGACTTAAAATAAAAGAATAAAAAATAAATAACATATTAATTTTTTTATTGTCTTGAAAATCTATGGCAAGACTTGAAAATTGCTGTCTAGCAATGATCAACAACCAACTTGACAGAGCTTGAAGAATAATGTGCAAATATTGTACAATCCAGGTGTGCAAAGCTCTTAGAATCTCACTTAGAAAGACTCACAGCTGTAAACGCTGCCAAAGGTGCTTCTACAAAGTATTTGTATTTTTTGGCAGCGTAGCCTAGTGGTTAGAGCGTTGGACTAGTAACCAGCAGGGTATCCTAGTGGTTAGAGCGTTGGACTAGTAACTGAAAGGTTGCAAGATCGAATCCCTGAGCTGACGTTCTGTCGTTCTGCCCCTGAACAAGGTAGCTAACCCACTGTTCCTAGTGCCATCATTGAAAATAAGAATTTGTTCTTAACTGACTTGCCTAGTTAAATAAAGGTTAAAAAAAAAATTTAAATAAAGGTGTGGTTGAATTATGAATCCCCGTTAGTTCCTGCCAAAGCAGCAGTTACTCTTCCTGGGGTCCAGCAAAGTTATTGCAGTTTATACAATTTTCCAAACATTACAATACATTCAAAGATTTCACAACACACTGTGTGTCCTCAGGCCCCTACTCCACCACTACCACATATCTACAACACACTGTGTGTCCTCAGGCCCCTACTCCACCACTACCACATATCTACAACACACTGTGTGTCCTCAGGCCCCTACTCCACCACTACCACATATCTACAACACACTGTGTGCCCTCAGGCCCCTACTCCCACATATCTACAACACACTGTGTGCCCTCAGGCCCCTACTCCACCACTACCACATATCTACAACACACTGTGTGTCCTCAGGCCCCTCCTCCACCACTACCACATATCTACAACACACTGTGTGTCCTCAGGCCCCTACTCCACCACTACCACATATCTACAACACACTGTGAGCCTTCAGGCCCCTACTCCACCACTACCACATATCTACAACACACTGTGTGTCCTCAGGCCCCTCCTCCACCACTACCACATATCTACAACACACTGTGTGTCCTCAGGCCCCTCCTCCACCACTACCACATATCTACAACACACTGTGTGGCCTCAGGCCCCTACTCGACCACTACCACATATCTACAACACACTGTGAGCCTTCAGGCCCCTACTCCACCACTACCACATATCTACAACACACTGTGTGTCCTCAGGCCCCTCCTCCACCACTACCACATATCTACAACACACTGTGTGTCCTCAGGCCCCTACTCCACCACTACCACATATCTACAACACACTGTGTGGCCTCAGGCCCCTACTCGACCACTACCACATATCTACAACACACTGTGTGGCCTCAGGCCCCTACTCCACCACTACCACATATCTACAACACACTGTGAGCCTTCAGGCCCCTACTCCACCACTACCACATATCTACAACACACTGTGTGTCCTCAGGCCCCTCCTCCACCACTACCACATATCTACAACACACTGTGTGTCCTCAGGCCCCTACTCCACCACTACCACATATCTACAACACACTGTGTGGCCTCAGGCCCCTACTCGACCACTACCACATATCTACAACACACTGTGAGCCTTCAGGCCCCTACTCCACCACTACCACATATCTACAACACACTGTGTGTCCTCAGGCCCCTCCTCCACCACTACCACATATCTACAACACACTGTGTGTCCTCAGGCCCCTACTCCACCACTACCACATATCTACAACACACTGTGTGGCCTCAGGCCCCTACTCGACCACTACCACATATCTACAACACACTGTGTGGCCTCAGGCCCCTACTCCACCACTACCACATATCTACAGTACTTAATCCATGTGTACGTGTGTTCATAGCGCATATGTTATCATACGTGTGTGTGTGTATGCATGTGTCTGTGCCTATGTTTGTGTTGCTTCACAGTCCTCGCTGTTCCATAAGGTGTATTTTATCTGTTTAAATGTAATTCTACTGCTTGTATCAGTTACCTGATGTGGAATAGAGTTCCATGTAGTCATGGCTCTATGTAGTACTGTGGAATAGAGTTCCATGTAGTCATGGCTCTATGTAGTACTGTGGAATAGAGTTCCATGTAGTCATGGCTCTATGTAGTACTGTGGAATAGAGTTCCATGTAGTCATGGCTCTATGTAGTACTTTGTGCCTCCCATAGTCTGATCTGGACTTGGAGACTGTGAAGAGACCTCTGGTGGCATGTCTTGTGGGGTAGTCATGGGTGTCTGAGCTGTGTGCCAGTAGTTTAGACAGACAGCTCGGTGCATTCAACATGTCAATACCTCTCATAAATACAAGTAGTGATGAAGTCGTCAATCTCTCCTCCACTTTGAGCCAGGCAAGAGTGACATGCATATTATTAATATTAGCTCTCTGTGTACATCCAAGGGCCAGCCGTGCTGCTGTGTTCTGAGCCATTTGTAATTTTCCTTATGTCCCTTTTTGTGACACCTGACCACATGACTGAAGAGTAGTCAAGGTGCGACAAAACTAGGACCTGTAGGACTTGCCTTGTTGATAGTGCTGTTAAGAAGGTAGAAACTAGTGCCTGTAGGACCTGCCTTGTTGATAGTGCTGTTAAGAAGGTAGAAACTACGACCTGTAGGACCTGCCTTGTTTATAGTGATGTTAAGAAGGTAGAAACTACGACCTGTAGGACCTGCCTTGTTGATAGTGTTGTTAAGAAGGTAGAAACTACCACCTGTACGACCTGCCTTGTTTATAGTGATGTTAAGAAGGTAGAAACTACGACCTGTACGACCTGCCTTGTTTATAGTGATGTTAAGATGGTAGAGCAGAGCTTTATTATGAACAGACTTCTCCCCATCTTAGCTACTGTTGTATCAATATGTTTTGACCATGACAGTTTACAATCTAGTGTTACTCCAAGAAGTTTAGTCATCTCAACTTGCTCAATTACCACATTATATATTACAAGTTTTAGTTGAGGTTGAGTGAGAGTTTTGATCCAAATACAATGCTTTATATATATTTAAGGCTAATTTATTCCTTGCCACCCACTCTGAAACTAACTGCAGCTCTTTGTTAAGTGTTGCAGTCATTTTAGTCGCTGTCGTAGCTGACATGTATAGTGTTGAGTTATCCGAAAACATAGACACAGGCTTTAATCAAAGTCAATGGCGTGTCGTTAGTAAACATTGAAAACAGCAAGGGTCCTAAACAGCTGCCCTGGAGAATGCCTGATTCTATCTGGATGATGTTGGAGAGGCTTCCATTAAAGAACACCCTCTGTTCTGTTAGACATGTAATTCTTCATCCACATTATAGCAGGGGGTGTAAAGCCATAACACATATGTCTTTCCAGCAGCAGACTATGATCAATCATGTCAAGATCTGCACTGAAGTCTAACAAGACAACGTATTGACTCAGGGGTGTGAATACTTATGTAAATTAGATATTTCGGCTTTTCATCTCCAAACCACGTGAGGTGGCTACAGTCTGCGAGGCCGTTCTCCAACATCTCTCACCTGCATGAGGTGGCTACAGTCTATGAGGCTGTTCTCCAACATCTCCTGAGTGATCCATCCCATGGTGCTGTAGAAGTCGTCTGCTGTCTGACAGTACTCTATATGCCTGGGGGATACAGTGTGTAGGGGTTAGGGATACAGTGTGTAGGGGTTAGGGATACAGTGTGTAGGGGTTAGGGATACAGTGTGTAGGGGTTAGGGATACAGTGTGTAGGGGTTAGGGATACAGTGTGTAGGGGTTAGGGATACAGTGTGTAGGGGTTAGGGATACAGTGTGTAGGGGTTAGGGATACAGTGTGTAGGGGTTAGGGTTACAGTGTGTAGGGGTAAGGGATACAGTGTGTAGGGGTAAGGGATACAGTGTGTAGGGGTTAGGGATACAGTGTGTAGGGGTTAGGGTACTCACTCCCCTAGGTGAGACCAGATGGCCAGAGCCACCCTCAGCAGAACCTCAGAACCTTCGAAGAACACAGAGTCCCAGATCTTTAGCACGGTGTTGGGGGGCAGGCACGTAGCAAACATGGTCAGAAACCACTGCATCGTGAACACGTTGGTCAGGGGAGGCTCGTAGCTGCCTGTAAGACACACGCTGGCGTTAGTCAGGTCCGTATCACACGCTGGCGTTAGTCAGGGGAGGTGTAGTGGTCCGTATCACACGCTGGCGTTAGTCAGGGGAGGTGTAGTGGTCCGTGTCACACGCTGGCGTTAGTCAGGTCCGTGTCACACGCTGGCGTTAGTCAGGTCCGTGTCACACGCTGGCGTTAGTCAGGTCCGTGTCACACGCTGGCGTTAGTCAGGTCCGTGTCACACGCTGGCGTTAGTCAGGTCCGTGTCACACGCTGGCGTTAGTCAGGTCCGTGTCACACGCTGGCGTTAGTCAGGTCCGTGTCACACGCTGGCGTTAGTCAGGTCCGTGTCACACGCTGGCGTTAGTCAGGTCCGTGTCACACGCTGGCGTTAGTCAGGTCCGTGTCACACGCTGGCGTTAGTCAGGTCCGTGTCACACGCTGGCGTTAGTCTGGTCCGTGTCACACGCTGGCGTTAGTCTGGTCCGTGTCACACGCTGGCGTTAGTCAGGTCCGTGTCACACGCTGGCGTTAGTCAGGTCCGTATCACACGCTGGCGTTAGTCTGGTCCGTATCACACGCTGGCGTTAGTCTGGTCCGTGTCACACGCTGGCGTTAGTCTGGTCCGTGTCACACGCTGGCGTTAGTCAGGTCCGTGTCACACGCTGGCGTTAGTCAGGTCCGTATCACACGCTGGCGTTAGTCTGGTCCGTATCCACGCTGGCGTTAGTCAGGGAGTTGTAGTGGTCCGTATCACACGCTGGCGTTAGTCAGGTCCGTGTCACACGCTGGCGTTAGTCAGGTCCGTGTCACACGCTGGCGTTAGTCAGGTCCGTATCACACGCTGGCGTTAGTCTGGTCCGTATCACACGCTGGCGTTAGTCAGGGGAGTTGTAGTGGCCCGTATCACACGCTGGCGTTAGTCTGGTCCGTATCACACGCTGGCGTTAGTCAGGGGAGTTGTAGTGGCCCGTATCACACGCTGGCGTTAGTCAGGTCCGTATCACACGCTGGCGTTAGTCAGGGGAGTTGTAGTGGTCCGTATCACACGCTGGCGTTAGTCAGGTCCGTGTCACACGCTGGCGTTAGTCTGGTCCGTATCACACGCTGGCGTTAGTCAGGTCCGTATCACATGCTGGCGTTAGTCAGGTCCGTATCACACGCTGGTGTTAGTCTGGGGAGTTGTAGTGGTCCGTGTCACATGCTGGCATTAGTCAGGGGAGTTGTAGAGGTCCGTATGACAGAGACAGACAGACCCACCTCCAGCCTCTCTATCAGCAGTCTTCTGCAGGAGGTGTAGGTGCTGTGAGAGATGAGGCAGCTTCATCCTCAGGAGATCTCTAAACACAGCCATGTCCACAGACAGAGAACGCAGGTTGTTGGCAAAATAACTCTGGTAGCACCTTGTCTATCAGGTAGATCATCACCTGGAGGAGAGACGGAGGATCAGTTAGAATGACTACAACAGATAAATCAACCCCTTTCAGAGCAGTGTTGGAGTGTAATAAATCATCCCCTTTCACAGCAGTGTTGGAGTGTAATAAATCATCCACTTTCACAGCAGTGTTGGAGTGTAATAAATCATCCCCTTTCAGAGCAGTGTTGGAGTATAATAAATCAACCCCTTTCAGAGCAGTGTTGGAGTGTAATAAATCATCCCCTTTCACAGCAGTGTTGGAGTGTAATAAATCATCCCCTTTCAGAGCAGTGTTGGAGTGTAATAAATCATCCCCTTTCACAGCAGTGTTGGAGTGTAATAAATCATCCCCTTTCAGAGCAGTGTTGGAGTGTAATAAATCATCCCCTTTCACAGCAGTGTTGGAGTGTAATAAATCATCCCCTTTCACAGCAGTGTTGGAGTGTAATAAATCATCCCCTTTCAGAGCAGTGTTGGAGTGTAATAAATCATCCCCTTTCACAGCAGTGTTGGAGTGTAATAAATCATCCCCTTTCACAGCAGTGTTGTTGTGTACCTTGAGTGCGTGGCTCTCGTTGCCCTCTGTAACCTCCAGTATGAGCGCTGCCAGTACGTTGAAGCCCTGACAGTATCCTACAGCCTTATTCCAGCGAGCGTACGCCAGGAGTACCCTCTTCAGCACCACCCGGTCCTGCTCTCCCTCCTGGCCGGAGTATGAACTACAACCTGTCCTGTGTAGGTCCTAATGAACAACAAGACTTTATTCATCCAAACCAGAGGACTGCATTTATTGATATAACACAACACAGTTTTACACACACACACAGAGAGACAGAGAGACAGAGACACAGAGAAAGGAGAGACAGAGAGGAGAGACAGAAAGGAGAGACAGAAAGGAGAGACAGAAAGGAGAGACAGAAAGGAGAGACAGAAAGGAGAGGGGTATGGACCTTGTCCTGCTAATTCATGGTTCTCTCTGAACAAGGGAAGGAGGGAACAGCTGTTGTTTTCCATGATGCATTCCATGTACAAATACCCTGCTACACAAACATCAGTCTGGGTGTTACCTTAACAATCTGGATGCCCAGTGAGTCATCGTCAGGGTTACTGCGTTCGTTGAAAGTGAAGCGGAGAGTTTTGTCCCAGTCGATAGAGATACTGTGGAGGTACTGATCAGCTAGAGTCAGCCATACCTGGAGAACACAGAGTATTCATATTTACACAGTAATACTGTACACACTAGTGCTTAGACGACACACAGTAAAGAGTCCTGACAGAGGAGACTCACAGTAAAGAGCCCTGACAGAGGAGACTCACAGTAAAGAGCCCTGACAGAGGAGACTCACAGTAAAGAGCCCTGACAGAGGAGACACACAGTAAAGAGCCCTGACAGAGGAGACACACAGTAAAGAGCCCTGACAGAGGAGACACACAGTAAAGAGCCCTGACAGAGGAGACACACAGTAAAGAGCCCTGACAGAGGAGACACACAGTAAAGAGCCCTGACAGAGGAGACACACAGTAAAGAGCCCTGACAGAGGAGACACACAGTAAAGAGCCCTGACAGAGACACACAGTAAAGAGCCCTGACAGAGACACACAGTAAAGAGCCCTGACAGAGGAGACACACAGTAAAGAGCCCTGACAAAGGAGACACACAGTAAAGAGCCCTGACAGAGGAGACACACAGTAAAGAGCCCTGACAGAGGAGACACACAGTAAAGAGCCCTGACAGAGGAGACACACAGTAAAGAGCCCTGACAGAGGAGACACACAGTAAAGAGCCCTGACAGAGGAGACGCACAGTAAAGAGCCCTGACAGAGGAGACTCACAGTAAAGAGCCCTGACAGAGGAGACACACAGTAAAGAGCCCTGACAGAGGAGACTCACAGTAAAGAGCCCTGACAGAGGAGACTCA
This sequence comes from Oncorhynchus masou masou, assembly GCF_036934945.1. NCBI lineage: Eukaryota > Metazoa > Chordata > Actinopteri > Salmoniformes > Salmonidae > Oncorhynchus > Oncorhynchus masou. The sequence continues at coordinate 214,095 of NW_027012168.1, forward strand.
CAGTAAAGAGCCCTGACAGAGGAGACTCACAGTAAAGAGTCCTGACAGAGACACACAGTAAAGAGCCCTGACAGAGGAGACACACAGTAAAGAGCCCTGACAGAGGAGACACACAGTAAAGAGCCCTGACAAAGGAGACACACAGTAAAGAGCCCTGACAAAGGAGACACACAGTAAAGAGCCCTGACAAAGGAGACACACCGTAAAGAGTCCTGACAAAGGAGACACACAGTAAAGAGCCCTGACAAAGGAGACACACCGTAAAGAGTCCTGACAGAGGAGACTCACAGTAAAGAGCCCTGACAGAGGAGACTCACAGTAAAGAGTCCTGACAGAGGAGACTCACAGTAAAGAGCCCTGACAGAGGAGACACACAGTAAAGAGCCCTGACAGAGGAGACTCACAGTAAAGAGCCCTGACAGAGGAGACTCACAGTAAAGAGCCCTGACAGAGGAGACACACAGTAGATATACATAAAAATACAAAACATAACAAGTTATAGTTCACAGAAGGAAATCAGTCAACTGAAATAAATAAATTAGGGCCTAATCTATGGATTTCACATGACTGGGCAGGCGCACAGCAATGGGTGGGCATAGGGCCACCCACAGGGGAGCCAGGCCCAGCCAATCAGAATTACTCTGTTCCCACAAAGGGTCTTTATTACAGACAGAAATACTCCTCAGTTTCATCAGTTGTTCGGCTGGTCTAAGACGACCCCGCAGGTGAAGAAGCCAGGGGCCGTCTCTGAAGGAGAGAGATGGTGCTTCGGGCAAGGTGACCAGGGACACTAGTTTGGTTAAACAGAACAAATATGACATACGCAGATTGATCAAGATGGCAAAGCAGAAGTATAGGACAAAGTGGAGGAGCAATTGAGCGGGTCGGACACGAGGCGTTTGTGGCAGAGGCTCCTAACTTTCACGGATTACAAAAAAAGCCAGCCATGTCGCGGCATTGAGTTTTGGCAAGTCGTTTAGGACATCTAGTTTGTGCATTACATAAGTAATTTTTCCAACTATTGTTTCCAGACAGATAATTTCACTTGTAATACACTGTATTGCAATTCCAGTGGGTCAGAAGTTTGCATACACTAAGTTGACTGTGCCTTTAAACAGCTTGGAACATTCCAGAAAATTATGTCATGGCTTTAGAAGCTTCTGATAGGCTAATTGACATCATTTGAGTCAATTGGAGGTGTACCTGTGGATGTATTTCAAGGCCTACATTCAAACTCAGTGCCTCTTTGCTTGACATGGGAAAATCAAAAGAAATCAGCCAAGACCTCAGAAAAAACATTGTAGACCTCCACAAGTCTGGTTCAACCTCGGGAGCAATTTCCAAATGCCTGAAGGTACCAAGTTCATCTGTACAAACAATAGTACGTAAGTAGAAACACCATGGGACCACGCAGCCATCATACCGCTCAGGAAGGAGACGCGTTCGGTCTCCTAGAGATTAATGTACTTTGGTGCGAAAAGTGCAAATCAATCCCAGAACAACAGCAAAGGACCTTGAAGATGCTGGAGGAAACGGGTACAAAAGTATCTATATCCACAGTAAAACAAGTCCTATATCGACATAACCTGAAAGGCCGCTCAGCAAGAAAGAAGCCACTGCTCCAAAACCTCTATAAAAAAAAACAGACTACGGTTTGCAACTGCACATAGGGGCAAAGATCATACTTTTTGAAGAAATGTCCTCTGGTCTGATGAGACAAAAATAGAACTGTTTGGTCATAATGAGGCTTGCAAGCCGAAGAACACCATCCTAACTGTGAAGCACGGGGGTGGCAGCATCATGTTGTGGGGGTGCTTTGCTGCAGGAGGGACTGGTGCACTTCACAAAATAGATGTGATAGTGTCAAGGGCAGTTTTTAAAAATCCCCACTGTCTGACACTTTAAGTCTGGGCTAAGCTATTTCTTTTCACCTCTCTGCCTACTGTATGTCGTGGGCGGCGTTTCCTGTCGGACAGAGTGGTGAATGATTGACCTGCTAACAAGGCAAATCCAGGGGAACATAACGAGCACATATTATTCATGATTCAGAGGGAGCAGTCGAACATAATGAGCACACATTAATCATTCATGATTCAGAGGGAGCAGTCGAACATAATGAGCACGCATGAATCATTCATGATTCAGAGGGAGCAGTCGAACATAATGAGCATGCATGAACCATTCATGATTCCACTAGTTCAGAGGTAGGCACGATTAGAACTCAGGTCAAGAAGCCTTCTCAGCGTTGATCAACGTAATAAATGGGTAAGCGATAATTAACTAAACTGGTTGACCAGACGGCCTACAGAGAGGAGGTAGGCAGTCTGACGGTGTGGTGTCAGGTCAACAACCTCTCCCTGAACATCAGCAAAGAAGCTGATTGTTGACTTCAGGAGGACCCAGGCTGGGCATGTCCCCGTCCTCATCATTCGGCATCCGTGAAGACTGTCAAAAAACCTCAAGTTCCTCTGCGTACCCATCTCAGAGGAGCTGAAATGGTCAAACCACACTGACACCGTAGCGAAGGCGGCACGACGGCGACTCTTCAACCACAGGAAGCTGAAGAAATTCAGCCTGTCCCAGTGGGCCCTCACAGTGATCTACAGGAGAGTTAGCTAGCATGCTCGAGTTGTAATGGCTGCATTACCACCTAGCTAATGCACAGGTATTTCCATGGTAACAGACAAACCGACAGCCATCAAAATACTGCTTGTCCTGCACATCTGATGTGTTTCATTCTGTCTACAGTCATTATAAACACCAATCAACTGGGACCCCTGGCTGGCCAGTCAGAATAAACACCAATCAACTGGGACCCCTGGCTGGCCAGTCAGAATAAACACCAATCAACTGGGACCGCTGGCTGGCCAGTCAGAATAAACACCAATCAACTGGGACCGCTGGCTGGCCAGTCAGAATAAACACCAATCAACTGGGACCGCTGGCTGGCCAGTCAGAATAAACACCAATCAACTGGGACCGCTGGCTGGCCAGTCAGAATAAACACCAATCAACTGGGACCGCTGGCTGGCCAGTCAGAATAAACACCAATCAACTGGGACCCCTGGCTGGCCAGTCAGAATAAACACCAATCAACTGGGACCGCTGGCTGGCCAGTCAGAATAAACACCAATCAACTGGGACCGCTGGCTGGCCAGTCAGAATAAACACCAATCAACTGGGACCGCTGGCTGGCCAGTCAGAATAAACACCAATCAACTGGGACCGCTGGCTGGCCAGTCAGAATAAACACCAATCAACTGGGACCCCTGGCTGGACAGTCAGAATAAACAGCACTAGAGAGATGGGAAGAACCATCACATCGGTTATATCAGTAGCACTACAATGACGTACCCTCTTCCTCCACTCTTTAGGGATGCCTGTAGGAAGTCTGACCACAGCCTTCAGAGCATCATACCACTGGGGAGAGAGAACACACAGATCAGATTCACACAGATCAGATCCACATAAATATGATACACACACACCTGAAACGGGGCTAAAGATGTGATGGGACACGACCATACTGACCTGTTGGAAGCCGTTCTTGCCCAGAGAAGGTTCGATGGTGAACTTTAACCTGGTGTCCACTCCTACAGAGAACAATGTACAGACTAAAGAACTCCACAGTAGCAGACCGGTCAGTCACCACACACAAGCTCTCTAACGAGGCCTACTGACTAATCAGGTACATGATATCATCAGTCTCAGTACAGTGACATGCGGGGAGGAAAATAAGCGCGTCCATTACTAATGACGTCACTGCTATCCGTGTGCACCTGGGCTCAACAAATCACATGTAATGACGTCACTGCTATCCGTGTGCACCTGGGCTAAACAAATCACATTTATCATAGTACTCAAACATGGCGATGTGGAAATATATTAGTGACAATGACTTTGCGTTCTTCCAATGATTTACTCTTAATCTGTTTTCAGCACCACCGAACAGCTGTGAGGTGCTAGGCTCTCTGGGGCTATTCATTAAGCTAATTCTGTTGCAAAACGTTTCTTAAAACGGGAGCAAACATAACTAAAACAGGGTGGCATCTACCCGGATTTGTCCAATAAAAACTATCGTTTTGCTCTGTTTGTCTCCGTTTGGTTCTTAAACGGTAAACGTTTCCATGACGAATTCACCCCAGGTTGTGTTTTATTAGATGTTGCTGTCCGCCACTGTGGTGCTGAATCCTTTCCGGTTTCGCTCTCGAGTTACACTACAACAAGTCCTAACGACAACAACCTGACGCTCTGAAACTCACACAACGGAAGTAACGAAACTATAACCCAGATCAGAGCATCCTTAAATGAAACAAACGAGAATGATTCAGACTGAACCCGTTCCTCCAGCCCCAACCTGTCTGGCGGCCAGCCAGCGACCACACAGCCGCCATTTGCCCCGCACGGCTTCATGCTACCAGCTCACACCGGTCTCTCTAACTCTCCCCACCTACACTAACCTTTTATACAGTTTAGAGTATAGCTCCAACCTGGGTCTCTCTGAGCGCTGTCTGTCTCCTCCATGTTGAGATCTGGTCAGGTCTTCTATAGCTGGCCACCAGAGTCGCCCCGACACTGTGTTTACATTACAGCGACCCTGACACCCTCCTCCTAGAGATAGATATGACTAGACCTATGGGCTAGGCTACATCGGACAGCAGCATCCAATACGACATGAAGGAATTCAACTACAGGGCTTTAGTTATATCAGTCATATCAGCCCTAACACACGGTTGATAGGGAATCACATGAAGGAAAAACCTTGTAAACTATCGCCATGATTTCAGAACCACAATGAATGAACAACCCCCATGACGCCACCACAACTAGCAGTGACATGTTATTCTGTACAGACAAGACCACAGCGTTCCCTCCCCTGAGACAAAAACGAACAGAGTATCAATCAGGCTAGAGCTGAACGGGCTCCGTTCCGTCACCTGGCTCGAGCGTGCAGAGCAGACGGGGCGCTCTCCGGGAGATTCCGTTCCTTTTCTTCAGGACGTTACTGATGATGTTACCGACACCGCTCGAACCCTGCCGCAACACACACGGCCCAGACCGAGCCCTCCTCCCCGCGTTAAACCGGGCCTGCTTCATTTCCCAATCAAACCGAAACACGCACCGTGTAGCCTAAAAGTTATTGTTGGTAGACTACATTGATGTTTATTCCCCTTTGTGCGCTGCTTCAATCTAAAAATGTCCGTTATTCCCTCCGTCCCACGCGAATCCCGTTACCCAGCTGCTCCACGACAGCCCGATGTCTTCCAGGGAGCAGGGAGGTTGATCAATCACATTGATCTTTCCGTCTCCGGTCCAACCCAAGAACTGTCAACAGTCTCGCGCACACAGGAAATGGCCTTGATGTCCGATCCATCCAGGAGGAAATCGCGCGCAATTATGCCTTTAAAACATTGATTCAAGAGTTGCTAGAATATATAGATCTGTCTTAATCGATGATCAGATCTCCCTCTAACCATACGGAGGAGATGCGGCTCTGCAGCTGTCTCAGGAGCTGCTGCCCGGGTATACACTCCTACCCAGCGTCACAGGGAGGGAGGGAGGGAAGGATGCGGTATGGTGGCGGGAGGAGAAGAAAGCCGTGATGAAGTAATGTGAAGGGAGGGGTGGAGAGGGGAAGCTCGGGAGAGCAACAACCCCAAAAAGAGAGCCATTGTGAATGGAGAGACAGTCATCGCTGCTACATCACTAGATAACAAGGCATGTCTCAGCCAGATGACTTCAGGTAGAGGTACTGTAACATGCTGCTGGTCCTGTGAGAAGACAAGTCCCACTTTACACACTGTTCCTACATACTATACCTCCATGGTAGGTGCCATGTTGATCCCTGTTCCTACATACTATACCTCCATGGTAGGTGCCGTGTTGATCCCTGTTCCTACATACTATACCTCCATGGTAGGTGCCGTGTTGATCCCTGTTCCTACATACTATACCTCCATGGTAGGTGCCATGTTGATCCCTGTTCCTACATACTATACCTCCATGGTAGGTGCCATGCTGATCCCTGTTCCTACATACTATACCTCCATGGTAGGTGCCATGTTGATCCCTGTTCCTACATACTATACCTCCATGGTAGGTGCCATGTTGATCCCTGTTCCTACATACTATACCTCCATGGTAGGTGCCATGTTGATCCCTGTTCCTACATACTATACCTCCATGGTAGGTGCCATGTTGATCCCTGTTCCTACATACTATACCTCCATGGTAGGTGCCATGTTGATCCCTGTTCCTACATACTATACCTCCATGGTAGGTGCCATGTTGATCCCTGTTCCTACATACTATACCTCCATGGTAGGTGCCATGTTGATCCCTGTTCCTACATACTATACCTCCATGGTAGGTGCCATGCTGCATGTTGATCAAACAGAGAAAGACATTAAGAAAAGTGAGCTGTAAGAATGGAGTAAGCAGATGTACAGATCCTGCACTTGCCTGTCTACAGCTCCACATCTACTGTAGATCATGGAGCCCTGCTGGAAAGTACTGTGTGAAAACAACCTATCCAAGCAGACTTAGATCCCCGTCTGGGTGGGCACTGGGCAGGATATTGAGGAATGGTGTATGTAGGTTATAATATGGTGCTGAGACGTGGAACATGCTCGTCTACTCAGCTCTCTGGGGGAAACACCCATACCACTTCCTGGTTAATAAGAGCAAACCTGCACAGCCAACATCCATCCACCCCTGAAGACAATGACATCACCAACTGAAGGGGGGACATCCATCCACCCCTGAAGACAATGACATCACCAACTGAAGGGGGGGGCAGACATCCATCCAACCTGAAGACAATGACATCACCAACTGAGGGGGGGCAAACATCCATCCACCCTGAAGCAAATGACATCACCAACTGAGGAGGGGGGGGGGCAAACATCCATCCAACCTGAAGACAATGACATCACCAACTGAGGGGGGGGGGCAAACATCCATCCACCCTGAAGACAATGACATCACCAACTGAGGGGGGCAAACATCCATCCACCCTGAAGCAAATGACATCACCAACTGAGGGAGGGGGGGCAAACATCCATCCAACCTGAAGACAATGACATCACCAACTGAGGGGGGGCAGACATCCATCCAACCTGAAGACAATGACATCACCAACTGAAGGGGGGCAAACATCCATCCACCCTGAAGACAATGACATCACCAACTGAGGGAGGGGGGCAAACATCCATCCACCCTGAAGATAATGACATCACCAACTGAGGGGGGGCAAACATCCATCCACCCTGAAGACAATGACATCACCAACTGAGGGAGGGGGGGCAAACATCCATCCAACCTGAAGACAATGACATCACCAACTGAGGGGGCAAACATCCATCCACCCTGAAGACAATGACATCACCAACTGAGGGGGGGCAAACATCCATCCACCCTGAAGATAATGACATCACCAACTGAGGGGGGGCAAACATCCATCCACCCTGAAGACAATGACATCACCAACTGAGGGGGGGCAAACATCCATCCACCCTGAAGACAATGACATCACCAACTGAAGGGGGGGCAAACATCCATCCACCCTGAAGACAATGACATCACCAACTGAGGGGGGGCAAACATCCATCCACCCTGAAGACAATGACATCACCAACTGAGGGAGGGGGGGGGGCAAACATCCATCCAACCTGAAGACAATGACATCACCAACTGAGGGAGGGGGGGGGGGGGGCAAACATCCATCCACCCTGAAGACAATGACATCACCAACTGAGGGAGGGGGGGGCAAACATCCATCCAACCTGAAGACAATGACATCACCAACTGAGGGGGGGCAAACATCCATCCACCCTGAAGACAATGACATCACCAACTGAGGGGGGCAAACATCCATCCACCCTGAAGATAATGACATCACCAACTGAGGGGGCAAACATCCATCCACCCTGAAGACAATGACATCACCAACTGAGGGGGGGCAAACATCCATCCACCCTGAAGACAATGACATCACCAACTGAAGGGGGGGGCAAACATCCATCCACCCTGAAGACAATGACATCACCAACTGAGGGAGGGGGGGCAAACATCCATCCAACCTGAAGACAATGACATCACCAACTGAGGGGGGGCAAACATCCATCCACCCTGAAGACAATGACATCACCAACTGAGGGGGGGCAAACATCCATCCACCCTGAAGACAATGACATCACCAACTGAGGGAGGGGGGGGGGCAAACATCCATCCAACCTGAAGACAATGACATCACCAACTGAGGGGGGCAAACATCCATCCACCCTGAAGACAATGACATCACCAACTGAAGGGGGCAAACATCCATCCACCCTGAAGACAATGACATCACCAACTGAGGGGGGGCAAACATCCATCCAACCTGAAGACAATGACATCACCAACTGAGGGGGGGGCAGACATCCATCCAACCTGAAGACAATGACATCACCAACTGAGGGGGGGGGGGGCAAACATCCATCCAACCTGAAGACAATGACATCACCAACTGAGGGGGGGGGGCAAACATCCATCCAACCTGAAGACAATGACATCACCAACTGAGGGGGGGGCAGACATCCATCCAACCTGAAGACAATGACATCACCAACTGAGGGGGGGCAAACATCCATCCAACCTGAAGACAATGACATCACCAACTGAGGGGGGGGGCAAACATCCATCCACCCTGAAGACAATGACATCACCAACTGAGGGAGGTGGGGGGGGCAAACATCCATCCAACCTGAAGACAATGACATCACCAACTGAGGGGGGGCAAACATCCATCCACCCTGAAGACAATGACATCACCAACTGAAGGGGGGCAAACATCCATCCACCCTGAAGACAATGACATCACCAACTGAAGGGGGGCAAACATCCATCCACCCTGAAGACAATGACATCACCAACTGAGGGGGGGGGCAAACATCCATCCAACCTGAAGACAATGACATCACCAACTGAGGGGGGGCAAACATCCATCCACCCTGAAGACAATGACATCACCAACTGAGGGGGGGGGGCAAACATCCATCCAACCTGAAGACAATGACATCACCAACTGAGGGGGGGCAAACATCCATCCACCCTGAAGATAATGACATCACCAACTGAGGGGGGGCAAACATCCATCCACCCTGAAGACAATGACATCACCAACTGAGGGGGGGCAAACATCCATCCACCCTGAAGATAATGACATCACCAACTGAGGGGGGGGGGCAAACATCCATCCAACCTGAAGACAATGACATCACCAACTGAAGGGGGGGGGCAAACATCCATCCCCCCTGAAGACAATGACATCACCAACTGAATGGGGGGGGGGGACATCCATCCACCCTGAAGATAATGACATCACCAACTGAAGGGGGGGGTCAACTGGGTGTGTGGGGGCAGAGAACAGACAGCAGAACATATTCATACCCCTTGACTTAATCCACATTTTGTTGTGTTACAGCATTAATCCCCCCCATTTACCCACAAAACCCCATGATGACAAGGTGAAAACATGTTTTTAGAAATGTTAGCACGTTTTTGGAAAATGAAAACAAATCTGAATACATAAGTATACACACCCCCGAGTCAATACATAATCACCTTTGACAGCGATTACAGCTGTGGGTCATTATGGGGAAATCTCAGCTCTACAGCTGTGGGTCGTTATGGGTAAATCTCAGCTCTACAGCTGTGGGCCGTTATGGGTCAATCTCAGCTCTACAGCTGTGGGTCGTTATGGGAAATCTCAGCTCTACAGCTGTGGGTCGTTATGGGTAAATCTCAGCTCTACAGCTGTGGGTCGTTATGGGTAAATCTCGAAGAGCTTCCTACAGCTGTGGGTAAATCTCGAAGAGCTTCCTACAGCTGTGGGCCGTTATGGGTAAATCTCAGCTCTACAGCTGTGGGCCGTTATGGGTAAATCTCAGCTCTACAGCTGTGGGTCGTTATGGGTAAATCTCAGCTCTACAGCTGTGGGTCGTTATGGGTAAATCTCAGCTCTACAGCTGTGGGTCATTATGGGTAAATCTCAGCTCTACAGCTGTGGGTCGTTATGGGTAAATCTCAGCTCTACAGCTGTGGGTCGTTATGGGTAAATCTCAGCTCTACAGCTGTGGGTCGTTATGGGTAAATCTCAGCTCTACAGCTGGATTATAAAACATTTGAAAACTTGTTTTTTATGTTCAAACTCAAGTTGGTTGTTGATCATTGTTAGACAGCCATTTCCAAGTCTTGCTATAGATCTTCTAGCAGAGTTAAGTCAAAACGGTAACTAGGCCCCTCAGGAACATTCACTGTCTTCTTGGTAAGCATCTCCAGTGTAGATTTGGCCTTGTGTTTTAGTTATTGTTCTGCTGAAAGGTGAATTTATCTCCCAGTGTCTGGTGGAAAGCAGAGATCAGGAAGTCATTAAAAAAAACATGTTAAACCCTATTATTGTCCATGCAACTTATTATGTGACTTGTTAAGCAAATGTTTACTCCTGAACTTATTTAGTCTTGACATAACAAAGGGATCGAATACTTATGACAAGACTTTTAAGCTTTTCATTTAGTAATTTGTAAAAATTTCAAAAAGCATAATCCCGTTGACATTATGGCGTATTGTTTGTTGTAGGCAACAATTCCTCCTGGACTGCTGGTTTAACGCAATGCTACACGCAGAGACGCAAGAGACGGAAATTCACTCCATTAGTTTGCAGATCAACCATTTTTTTCTGTGATCAAATCAACATAATAAAATCATGCCCTTTTCAATGAAACAAAACAAATGTAACTTCGCTAGATTGAATCTGTGATGTTGTTGTAGGCAGAGCGCAACTCTATTGGTGGGGGTTGTCCACCAGCGGTCTTCCCATCACCAGCGAGTGAATGCGCTATTCAGACCAGTGCACTATCGTCGATATTCTTTGCTAGTTAGCGAGTTATTAGCCCAAGTATAGATAAGTATCAGCAATGGGGAGTTACTGCTTCCAAAGCACAACACGTGTCGGCTACATTTCAAGCAGTCTGAAAAGACAGTCGACGTAAACAAGCTTACGTCTTAAAGGGGCAGTGTTTTGAGACAGGCTTGAATATGCAAATAAGCCAATAGGCGGAAGTGTAGCCCACAATGTCGTCTACTTTACTGCATGGTAATAACAATACATTTAATTTTGTAACGTGGTTTCTCGCATCATACAACACAATACAATGTACAGACCCATGGCGTTAGAGATCAAGTAAAATCTATCATTAATGTCAAGCCCATCAAAATGTAAAAACGATTTTAAAAGTCTCATGCATGTTATGGAATTTGTTCCATTGGTTTTGTTGGTAGGACTACATTATGCTCAAATAGCCACAACAGCCCATTGGCTACTGTCTAAAACTAAGGGCACAGCCTATTGGCTACTGTCTAAAACTAAGGGCACAGCCTATTGGCTACTGTCTAAAACTAAGGGCACAGCCTATTGGCTACTGTCTAAAACTAAGGGCACAGCCTATTGGCTACCGTCTAAAACTAAGGGCACAGCCTATTGGCTACCATCTACAACTAAGGGCACAGCCTATTGGCTACTGTCTAAAACTAAGGGCACAGCCTATTGGCTACCGTCTACAACTAAGGGCACAGCCTATTGGCTACAGTCTAAAACTGTAAGGGCACAGCCTATTGGCTACTGTCTACAACTGTAAGAGTACAGCCTATTGGCTACTGTCTACAACTGTAAGAGTACAGCCTGTTGGCTACTGTCTACAACTGTAAGAGTACAGCCTATTGGCTACTGTCTACAACTGTAAGGGCACAGCCTATTGGCTACTGTCTACAACTGTAAGAGTACAGCCTATTGGCTACTGTCTACAACTGTAAGGGTTCAGCCTATTGGCTACTGAAACTGTAAGGGTACAGCCTATTGGCTACCGTCTACAACTGTAAGAGTACAGCCTATTGGCTACCGTCTACAACTGTAAGAGTACAGCCTATTGGCTACTGTCTACAACTGTAAGGGTACAGCCTATTGGCTACCGTCTACAACTGTAAGAGTACAGCCTATTGGCTACTGTCTACAACTGTAAGGGTTCAGCCTATTGGCTACTGAAACTGTAAGGGTACAGCCTATTGGCTACTGTCTAACACTGAACATTCTCAATGTTCGAGATTCCGCTCACAAGACATAAAATGTGCTCATTGCCCCCCAAAAATATATAAATATATAACTATAAATATATAACTATAAATATATAAATATAGGGAACACCGGTACGCAGCAAAAAAACAACCTAAATTGAATCCATTTTAAATTCAGGCTATAACAATAAAATGTGGAAAAAGTGGAGGCCCCGGGCACACCGCCTGGAGGCCCCGGGCACACCGCCTGGAGGCCCCGGGCACACCGCCTGGAGGCCCCGGGCACACCGCCTGGAGGCCCCGGGCACAACGTCTGGAGGCCCCGGGCACAACGTCTGGAGGTTGTGGTCAGGGTAATATAGCGAATAGGAGCACGACACGACACAGTCAGTAGGAGCACGACACTACACAGGGAATAGGAGCACGACACTACACAGGGAATAGGAGCACGACACTACACAGGGAACAGGGAGCACGACACTACACAGGGAACAGGGAGCACGACGCTACACAGTCAATAGGAGCACGACACTACACAGGGAATAGGAGCACGACACTACACAGTCAATAGGAGCATGATACTACACAGTCAATAGGAGCATGACACTACACAGTCAATAGGAGCATGACACTACACAGGGAATAGGGAGCACGACACTACACAGGGAATAGGAGCACGACACTACACAGGGAATAGGAGCACGACACTACACAGGGAACAGGGAGCACGACACTACACAGGGAATAGGAGCACGACACTACACAGGGAATAGGAGCACGACACTACACAGGGAATAGGGAGCACGACACTACACAGGGAATAGGGAGCACGACACTACACAGGGAATAGGAGCATGATACTACACAGGGAATAGGAGCATGATACTACACAGGGAATAGGGAGCACGACACTACACAGGGAACACGACACTACACAGGGAACAGGGAACACGACACTACACAGGGAATAGGAGCACGACACTACACAGTCAATAGGAGCACGACACTACACAGGGAATAGGGAGCACGACACTACACAGGGAACAGGGAGCACGACACTACAGTCAATAGGAGCACGACACTACACAGGGAATAGGAGCACGACACTACACAGGGAACAGGGAGCACGACACTACACAGGGAACAGGGAGCACGACACTACACAGGGAACAGGGAGCACGACACTACACAGGGAACAGGGAGCACGACACTACACAGGGAATAGGAGCACGATACTACACAGGGAATAGGAGCACGACACTACACAGGGAATAGGAGCACGACACTACACAGGGAACAGGGAGCACGACACTACACAGGGAATAGGAGCACGATACTACACAGGGAATAGGAGCACGACACTACACAGGGAACAGGGAGCACGACACTACACAGTAAATAGGAGCACGATACTACACAGGGAATAGGAGCACGACACTACACAGTAAATAGGGAGCATGATACTACACAGGGAACAGGGAGCACGACACTACACAGTAAATAGGAGCACGATACTACACAGGGAACAGGGAGCACGACACTACACAGTAAATAGGAGCACGACACTACACAGTAAATAGGAGCATGATACTACACAGGGAATAGGACACTACACAGGGAACAGGGAACACGACACTACACAGGGAACAGGGAGCACGACACTACACAGGGAACACGACACTACACAGGGAACAGGGAGCACGACACTACACAGGGAACAGGGAGCACGACACTACACAGGGAACAGGGAGCACGACACTACACAGGGAACAGGGAGCACGACACTACACAGGGAACAGGGAGCACGACACTACACAGGGAACAGGGAGCACGACACTACACAGGGAACAGGGAGCACGACACTACAGTCAATAGGAGCACGACACTACAGTCAATAGGAGCACGACACTACAGTCAATAGGAGCACGACACTACAGTCAATAGGAGCACGACACTACAGTCAATAGGAGCACGACACTACAGTCAATAGGAGCACGACACTACAGTCAATAGGAGCACGACACTACACAGGGAATAGGGAGCACGACACTACAGTCAATAGGAGCACGACACTACACAGTCAATAGAAGCATGACACTACACAGTCAATAGAAGCATGACACTACAGTCAATAGGAGCACGACACTACACAGTCAATAGAAGCATGACACTACACAGTCAATAGGAGCATGACACTACACAGTCAATAGAAGCATGACACTACACAGTCAATAGGAGCACGACACTACACAGTCAATAGAAGCATGACACTACACAGTCAATAGAAGCACGACACTACACAGGGAACAGGGAGCATGACACTACACAGTCAATAGAAGCATGACACTACACAGTCAATAGAAGCATGACACTACACAGTCAATAGAAGCATGACACTACACAGTCAATAGAAGCACGACACTACAGTCAATAGAAGCATGACACTACACAGTCAATAGAAGCATGACACTACACAGGGAATAGGAGCATGACACTACACAGTCAATAGAAGCATGACACTACACAGTCAATAGGAGCACGACACTACACAGGGAATAGGAGCATGACACTACACAGTCAATAGAAGCATGACACTACACGGTCAATAGGAGCACGACACTACACAGGGAATAGGAGCATGACACTACACAGTCAATAGAAGCATGACACTACACAGTCAATAGAAGCATGACACTACACAGTCAATAGAAGCATGACACTACACAGTCAATAGAAGCATGACACTACAGTCAATAGAAGCATGACACTACACAGTCAATAGAAGCATGACACTACACAGTCAATAGAAGCATGACACTACACAGTCAATAGGAGCATGACACTACACAGTCAATAGGAGCATGACACTACACAGTCAATAGGAGCATGACACTACACAGGGAACAGGGAGCATGACACTACACAGTCAATAGAAGCATGACACTACACAGTCAATAGAAGCATGACACTACACAGTCAATAGAAGCATGACACTACACAGTCAATAGGAGCACGACACTACACAGGGAACAGGGAGCATGACACTACACAGTCAATAGAAGCATGACACTACACAGTCAATAGGAGCATGACACTACACAGGGAATAGAAGCATGACACTACACAGTCAATAGAAGCTTGACACTACAGTCAATAGAAGCATGACACTACACAGTCAATAGAAGCATGACACTACACAGTCAATAGAAGCATGACACTACACAGTCAATAGAAGCATGACACTACACAGTCAATAGAAGCATGACACTACACAGTCAATAGAAGCACGACACTACAGTCAATAGAAGCATGACACTACACAGTCAATAGAAGCATGACACTACACAGTCAATAGAAGCATGACACTACACAGTCAATAGGAGCATGACACTACACAGTCAATAGGAGCATGACACTACACAGTCAATAGGAGCATGACACTACACAGGGAACAGGGAGCATGACACTACACAGTCAATAGAAGCATGACACTACACAGTCAATAGAAGCATGACACTACACAGTCAATAGAAGCATGACACTACACAGTCAATAGAAGCATGACACTACACAGTCAATAGGAGCACGACACTACACAGGGAACAGGGAGCATGACACTACACAGTCAATAGAAGCATGACACTACACAGTCAATAGGAGCATGACACTACACAGGGAATAGAAGCATGACACTACACAGTCAATAGAAGCTTGACACTACAGTCAATAGAAGCATGACACTACACAGTCAATAGAAGCATGACACTACACAGTCAATAGAAGCATGACACTACACAGTCAATAGAAGCATGACACTACACAGTCAATAGAAGCATGACACTACACAGTCAATAGAAGCATGACACTACACAGTCAATAGGAGCACGACACTACACAGGGAACAGGGAGCATGACACTACACAGTCAATAGGAGCATGACACTACACAGTCAATAGAAGCATGACACTACACAGTCAATAGGAGCACGACACTACACAGGGAACAGGGAGCATGACACTACACAGTCAATAGGAGCATGACACTACACAGTCAATAGAAGCATGACACTACAGTCAATAGAAGCATGACACTACACAGTCAATAGAAGCATGACACTACACAGTCAATAGAAGCATGACACTACCCAGTCAATAGAAGCATGACACTACACAGTCAATAGGAGCACGACACTACACAGTCAATAGGAGCATGACACTACACAGTCAATAGGAGCATGACACTACACAGGGAACAGGAGCATGACACTACACAGTCAATAGAAGCATGACACTACACAGTCAATAGAAGCATGACACTACACAGTCAATAGAAGCATGACACTACACAGGGAACAGGGAGCATGACACTACACAGTCAATAGAAGCATGACACTACACAGTCAATAGAAGCATGACACTACACAGTCAATAGAAGCATGACACTACACAGGGAACAGGGAGCATGACACTACACAGTCAATAGAAGCATGACACTACACAGTCAATAGAAGCATGACACTACACAGTCAATAGAAGCATGACACTACACAGTCAATAGAAGCATGACACTACACAGTCAATAGGAGCACGACACTACACAGGGAACAGGGAGCATGACACTACACAGTCAATAGAAGCATGACACTACACAGTCAATAGGAGCATGACACTACACAGGGAATAGAAGCATGACACTACACAGTCAATAGAAGCTTGACACTACAGTCAATAGAAGCATGACACTACACAGTCAATAGAAGCATGACACTACACAGTCAATAGGAGCACGACACTACACAGGGAACAGGGAGCATGACACTACACAGTCAATAGGAGCATGACACTACACAGTCAATAGAAGCATGACACTACACAGTCAATAGGAGCACGACACTACACAGGGAACAGGGAGCATGACACTACACAGTCAATAGGAGCATGACACTACACAGTCAATAGAAGCATGACACTACAGTCAATAGAAGCATGACACTACACAGTCAATAGAAGCATGACACTACACAGTCAATAGAAGCATGACACTACACAGTCAATAGAAGCATGACACTACACAGTCAATAGGAGCACGACACTACACAGTCAATAGGAGCATGACACTACACAGTCAATAGGAGCATGACACTACACAGGGAACAGGGAGCATGACACTACACAGTCAATAGAAGCATGACACTACACAGTCAATAGAAGCATGACACTACACAGTCAATAGAAGCATGACACTACACAGGGAACAGGGAGCATGACACTACACAGTCAATAGAAGCATGACACTACACAGTCAATAGAAGCATGACACTACACAGTCAATAGAAGCATGACACTACACAGGGAACAGGGAGCATGACACTACACAGTCAATAGAAGCATGACACTACACAGTCAATAGAAGCATGACACTACACAGTCAATAGAAGCATGACACTACACAGTCAATAGGAGCACGACACTACACAGGGAACAGGGAGCATGACACTACACAGTCAATAGAAGCATGACACTACACAGTCAATAGGAGCATGACACTACACAGGGAATAGAAGCATGACACTACACAGTCAATAGAAGCTTGACACTACAGTCAATAGAAGCATGACACTACACAGTCAATAGAAGCATGACACTACACAGTCAATAGAAGCATGACACTACACAGTCAATAGAAGCATGACACTACACAGTCAATAGGAGCACGACACTACACAGGGAACAGGGAGCATGACACTACACAGTCAATAGAAGCATGACACTACACAGTCAATAGAAGCATGACACTACACAGTCAATAGAAGCATGACACTACACAGTCAATAGGAGCATGACACTACACAGTCAATAGAAGCATGACACTACAGTCAATAGAAGCATGACACTACACAGTCAATAGAAGCATGACACTACACAGTCAATAGAAGCATGACACTACACAGTCAATAGAAGCATGACACTACACAGTCAATAGAAGCATGACACTACAGTCAATAGAAGCATGACACTACACAGGGAATAGGAGCATGACACTACACAGTCAATAGAAGCATGACACTACACAGTCAATAGAAGCATGACACTACACAGTCAATAGGAGCACGACACTACAGTCAATAGAAGCATGACACTACACAGGGAATAGAAGCATGATACTACACAGTCAATAGAAGCATGACACTACACAGTCAATAGAAGCATGACACTACACAGTCAATAGGAGCACGACACTACACAGTCAATGGAAGCATGACACTACACAGTCAATAGAAGCATGACACTACACAGTCAATAGGAGCACGACACTACACAGTCAATAGAAGCATGACACTACAGTCAATAGAAGCATGACACTACACAGTCAATAGAAGCATGACACTACAGTCAATAGAAGCATGACACTACACAGTCAATAGAAGCATGACACTACACAGTCAATAGAAGCATGACACTACACAGTCAATAGGAGCATGACACTACACAGTCAATAGGAGCATGACACTACAGTCAATAGGAGCATGACACTACACAGTCAATAGGAGCATGACACTACACAGGGAATAGAAGCATGACACTACACAGTCAATAGAAGCATGACACTACACAGTCAATAGAAGCATGACACTACACAGTCAATAGGAGCATGACACTACACAGTCAATAGGAGCATGACACTACACAGTCAATAGGAGCATGACACTACACAGTCAATAGGAGCATGACACTACACAGTCAATAGAAGCATGACACTACACAGTCAATAGAAGCATGACACTACACAGTCAATAGGAGCATGACACTACACAGTCAATAGAAGCATGACACTACACAGTCAATAGGAGCACGACACTACAGTCAATAGGAGCATGACACTACACAGTCAATAGAAGCACGACACTACACAGTCAATAGGAGCACGACACTACACAGTCAATAGAAGCATGACACTACACAGTCAATAGGAGCATGACACTACAGTCAATAGGAGCATGACACTACAGTCAATAGGAGCATGACACTACAGTCAATAGGAGCATGACACTACACAGTCAATAGAAGCATGACACTACACAGGGAACAGGAAGCATGACACTACACAGTCAATAGGAGCACGACACTACACAGTCAATAGGAGCATGACACTACAGTCAATAGGAGCATGACACTACACAGTCAATAGAAGCATGACACTACACAGGGAACAGGAAGCATGACACTACACAGGGAATAGAAGCATGATACTACACAGTCAATAGAAGCATGACACTACACAGTCAATAGGAGCACGACACTACACAGTCAATAGAAGCATGACACTACACAGTCAATAGAAGCATGACACTACACAGTCAATAGAAGCATGACACTACACAGTCAATAGGAGCACGACACTACACAGTCAATAGAAGCATGACACTACAGTCAATAGAAGCATGACACTACACAGTCAATAGAAGCATGACACTACAGTCAATAGAAGCATGACACTACACAGTCAATAGAAGCATGACACTACACAGTCAATAGAAGCATGACACTACACAGTCAATAGAAGCATGACACTACACAGTCAATAGGAGCATGACACTACACAGTCAATAGGAGCATGACACTACAGTCAATAGGAGCATGACACTACACAGTCAATAGAAGCATGACACTACACAGTCAATAGAAGCATGACACTACACAGTCAATAGAAGCATGACACTACACAGTCAATAGAAGCATGACACTACACAGTCAATAGGAGCATGACACTACACAGTCAATAGGAGCATGACACTACAGTCAATAGGAGCATGACACTACAGTCAATAGGAGCATGACACTACACAGTCAATAGGAGCATGACACTACACAGGGAATAGAAGCATGACACTACACAGTCAATAGAAGCATGACACTACACAGTCAATAGAAGCATGACACTACACAGTCAATAGGAGCATGACACTACACAGTCAATAGGAGCATGACACTACAGTCAATAGGAGCATGACACTACACAGTCAATAGAAGCATGACACTACACAGTCAATAGAAGCATGACACTACACAGTCAATAGGAGCATGACACTACACAGTCAATAGAAGCACGACACTACACAGTCAATAGGAGCACGACACTACAGTCAATAGGAGCATGACACTACACAGTCAATAGAAGCACGACACTACACAGTCAATAGGAGCACGACACTACACAGTCAATAGAAGCATGACACTACAGTCAATAGGAGCATGACACTACACAGTCAATAGGAGCATGACACTACAGTCAATAGGAGCATGACACTACAGTCAATAGAAGCATGACACTACACAGTCAATAGAAGCATGACACTACACAGTCAATAGAAGCATGACACTACACAGTCAATAGAAGCATGACACTACACAGTCAATAGGAGCATGACACTACACAGTCAATAGGAGCATGACACTACAGTCAATAGGAGCATGACACTACAGTCAATAGGAGCATGACACTACACAGTCAATAGGAGCATGACACTACACAGGGAATAGAAGCATGACACTACACAGTCAATAGAAGCATGACACTACACAGTCAATAGAAGCATGACACTACACAGTCAATAGGAGCATGACACTACACAGTCAATAGGAGCATGACACTACAGTCAATAGGAGCATGACACTACACAGTCAATAGAAGCATGACACTACACAGTCAATAGAAGCATGACACTACACAGTCAATAGGAGCATGACACTACACAGTCAATAGAAGCATGACACTACACAGTCAATAGGAGCACGACACTACAGTCAATAGGAGCATGACACTACACAGTCAATAGAAGCACGACACTACACAGTCAATAGGAGCACGACACTACACAGTCAATAGAAGCATGACACTACAGTCAATAGGAGCATGACACTACACAGTCAAGAGGAGCATGACACTACAGTCAATAGGAGCATGACACTACAGTCAATAGGAGCATGACACTACACAGTCAATAGAAGCATGACACTACACAGGGAACAGGAAGCATGACACTACACAGTCAATAGGAGCATGACACTACACAGTCAATAGGAGCATGACACTACAGTCAATAGAAGCATGACACTACACAGTCAATAGAAGCATGACACTACACAGTCAATAGAAGCATGACACTACACAGTCAATAGAAGCATGACACTACACAGTCAATAGAAGCATGACACTACACAGGGAATAGGAGCATGACACTACACAGTCAATAGAAGCACGACACTACACAGTCAATAGAAGCATGACACTACACAGTCAATAGAAGCATGACACTACACAGGGAACAGGGAGCACGACACTACACAGTCAATAGAAGCACGACACTACACAGTCAATAGAAGCATGACACTACACAGTCAATAGAAGCATGACACTACACAGGGAACAGGGAGCACGACACTACAGTCAATAGGAGCATGACACTACACAGTCAATAGGAGCATGACACTACACAGTCAATAGAAGCATGACACTACACAGTCAATAGAAGCATGACACTACACAGTCAATAGAAGCACGACACTACACAGGGAACAGGGAGCATGACACTACACAGTCAATAGAAGCATGACACTACACAGTCAATAGAAGCATGACACTACACAGTCAATAGAAGCATGACACTACACAGTCAATAGAAGCACGACACTACAGTCAATAGAAGCATGACACTACACAGGGAATAGGAGCATGACACTACACAGTCAATAGAAGCATGACACTACACAGTCAATAGGAGCACGACACTACACAGGGAATAGGAGCATGACACTACACAGTCAATAGAAGCATGACACTACACAGTCAATAGAAGCATGACACTACACAGTCAATAGAAGCATGACACTACACAGTCAATAGAAGCATGACACTACAGTCAATAGAAGCATGACACTACACAGTCAATAGAAGCATGACACTACACAGTCAATAGAAGCATGACACTACACAGTCAATAGAAGCATGACACTACACAGTCAATAGGAGCACGACACTACACAGTCAATAGAAGCATGACACTACACAGTCAATAGAAGCATGACACTACACAGTCAATAGGAGCATGACACTACACAGTCAATAGAAGCATGACACTACACAGTCAATAGGAGCATGACACTACACAGTCAATAGGAGCATGACACTACACAGGGAACAGGGAGCATGACACTACACAGTCAATAGAAGCATGACACTACACAGTCAATAGAAGCATGACACTACACAGTCAATAGAAGCATGACACTACACAGTCAATAGAAGCATGACACTACACAGTCAATAGGAGCACGACACTACACAGGGAACAGGGAGCATGACACTACACAGTCAATAGAAGCATGACACTACACAGTCAATAGGAGCATGACACTACACAGGGAATAGAAGCATGACACTACACAGTCAATAGAAGCATGACACTACACAGTCAATAGAAGCATGACACTACACAGTCAATAGAAGCATGACACTACACAGTCAATAGGAGCACGACACTACACAGGGAACAGGGAGCATGACACTACACAGTCAATAGGAGCATGACACTACACAGTCAATAGAAGCATGACACTACACAGTCAATAGGAGCACGACACTACACAGGGAACAGGGAGCATGACACTACACAGTCAATAGGAGCATGACACTACACAGTCAATAGAAGCATGACACTACAGTCAATAGAAGCATGACACTACACAGTCAATAGAAGCATGACACTACACAGTCAATAGAAGCATGACACTACACAGTCAATAGAAGCATGACACTACACAGTCAATAGGAGCACGACACTACACAGTCAATAGGAGCATGACACTACACAGTCAATAGGAGCATGACACTACACAGGGAACAGGGAGCATGACACTACACAGTCAATAGAAGCATGACACTACACAGTCAATAGAAGCATGACACTACACAGTCAATAGAAGCATGACACTACACAGGGAACAGGGAGCATGACACTACACAGTCAATAGAAGCATGACACTACACAGTCAATAGAAGCATGACACTACACAGTCAATAGAAGCATGACACTACACAGTCAATAGGAGCACGACACTACACAGGGAACAGGGAGCATGACACTACACAGTCAATAGAAGCATGACACTACACAGTCAATAGGAGCATGACACTACACAGGGAATAGAAGCATGACACTACACAGTCAATAGAAGCTTGACACTACAGTCAATAGAAGCATGACACTACACAGTCAATAGAAGCATGACACTACACAGTCAATAGAAGCATGACACTACACAGTCAATAGAAGCATGACACTACACAGTCAATAGGAGCACGACACTACACAGGGAACAGGGAGCATGACACTACACAGTCAATAGAAGCATGACACTACACAGTCAATAGGAGCATGACACTACACAGTCAATAGGAGCATGACACTACACAGTCAATAGAAGCATGACACTACAGTCAATAGAAGCATGACACTACACAGTCAATAGAAGCATGACACTACACAGTCAATAGAAGCATGACACTACACAGTCAATAGAAGCATGACACTACACAGTCAATAGAAGCATGACACTACACAGTCAATAGAAGCATGACACTACAGTCAATAGAAGCATGACACTACACAGGGAATAGGAGCATGACACTACACAGGGAATAGGAGCATGACACTACACAGTCAATAGAAGCATGACACTACACAGTCAATAGAAGCATGACACTACACAGTCAATAGGAGCACGACACTACACAGTCAATAGGAGCACGACACTACAGTCAATAGAAGCATGACACTACACAGGGAATAGAAGCATGATACTACACAGTCAATAGGAGCACGACACTACACAGGGAACAGGGAGCATGACACTACACAGTCAATAGGAGCATGACACTACACAGTCAATAGAAGCATGACACTACAGTCAATAGAAGCATGACACTACACAGTCAATAGAAGCATGACACTACACAGTCAATAGAAGCATGACACTACACAGTCAATAGGAGCACGACACTACACAGTCAATAGGAGCACGACACTACACAGTCAATAGGAGCACGACACTACACAGTCAATAGGAGCATGACACTACACAGTCAATAGGAGCATGACACTACACAGGGAACAGGGAGCATGACACTACACAGTCAATAGAAGCATGACACTACACAGTCAATAGAAGCATGACACTACACAGTCAATAGAAGCATGACACTACACAGTCAATAGAAGCATGACACTACACAGGGAACAGGGAGCATGACACTACACAGTCAATAGAAGCATGACACTACACAGTCAATAGAAGCATGACACTACACAGTCAATAGAAGCATGACACTACACAGTCAATAGGAGCACGACACTACACAGGGAACAGGGAGCATGACACTACACAGTCAATAGAAGCATGACACTACACAGTCAATAGGAGCATGACACTACACAGGGAATAGAAGCATGACACTACACAGTCAATAGAAGCTTGACACTACAGTCAATAGAAGCATGACACTACACAGTCAATAGAAGCATGACACTACACAGTCAATAGAAGCATGACACTACACAGTCAATAGAAGCATGACACTACACAGTCAATAGGAGCACGACACTACACAGGGAACAGGGAGCATGACACTACACAGTCAATAGAAGCATGACACTACACAGTCAATAGGAGCATGACACTACACAGTCAATAGGAGCATGACACTACACAGTCAATAGAAGCATGACACTACAGTCAATAGAAGCATGACACTACACAGTCAATAGAAGCATGACACTACACAGTCAATAGAAGCATGACACTACACAGTCAATAGAAGCATGACACTACACAGTCAATAGAAGCATGACACTACACAGTCAATAGAAGCATGACACTACAGTCAATAGAAGCATGACACTACACAGGGAATAGGAGCATGACACTACACAGTCAATAGAAGCATGACACTACACAGTCAATAGAAGCATGACACTACACAGTCAATAGGAGCACGACACTACAGTCAATAGAAGCATGACACTACACAGGGAATAGAAGCATGATACTACACAGTCAATAGAAGCATGACACTACACAGTCAATAGAAGCATGACACTACACAGTCAATAGGAGCACGACACTACACAGTCAATAGAAGCATGACACTACACAGTCAATAGAAGCATGACACTACACAGTCAATAGGAGCACGACACTACACAGTCAATAGAAGCATGACACTACAGTCAATAGAAGCATGACACTACACAGTCAATAGAAGCATGACACTACAGTCAATAGAAGCATGACACTACACAGTCAATAGAAGCATGACACTACACAGTCAATAGAAGCATGACACTACACAGTCAATAGGAGCATGACACTACACAGTCAATAGGAGCACGACACTACACAGTCAATAGGAGCATGACACTACAGTCAATAGGAGCATGACACTACAGTCAATAGGAGCATGACACTACAGTCAATAGGAGCATGACACTACACAGTCAATAGAAGCATGACACTACACAGGGAACAGGAAGCATGACACTACACAGTCAATAGGAGCACGACACTACACAGTCAATAGGAGCATGACACTACAGTCAATAGGAGCATGACACTACACAGTCAATAGAAGCATGACACTACACAGGGAACAGGAAGCATGACACTACACAGGGAATAGAAGCATGATACTACACAGTCAATAGAAGCATGACACTACACAGTCAATAGGAGCACGACACTACACAGTCAATAGGAGCACGACACTACACAGTCAATAGAAGCATGACACTACACAGTCAATAGAAGCATGACACTACACAGTCAATAGGAGCACGACACTACACAGTCAATAGAAGCATGACACTACAGTCAATAGAAGCATGACACTACACAGTCAATAGAAGCATGACACTACAGTCAATAGAAGCATGACACTACACAGTCAATAGAAGCATGACACTACACAGTCAATAGAAGCATGACACTACACAGTCAATAGGAGCATGACACTACACAGTCAATAGGAGCATGACACTACAGTCAATAGGAGCATGACACTACACAGTCAATAGGAGCATGACACTACACAGGGAATAGAAGCATGACACTACACAGTCAATAGAAGCATGACACTACACAGTCAATAGAAGCATGACACTACACAGTCAATAGGAGCATGACACTACACAGTCAATAGGAGCATGACACTACAGTCAATAGGAGCATGACACTACACAGTCAATAGAAGCATGACACTACACAGTCAATAGAAGCATGACACTACACAGGGAACAGGAAGCATGACACTACACAGTCAATAGGAGCACGACACTACACAGTCAATAGGAGCATGACACTACAGTCAATAGGAGCATGACACTACACAGTCAATAGAAGCATGACACTACACAGGGAACAGGAAGCATGACACTACACAGGGAATAGAAGCATGATACTACACAGTCAATAGAAGCATGACACTACACAGTCAATAGGAGCACGACACTACACAGTCAATAGGAGCACGACACTACACAGTCAATAGAAGCATGACACTACACAGTCAATAGAAGCATGACACTACACAGTCAATAGGAGCACGACACTACACAGTCAATAGAAGCATGACACTACAGTCAATAGAAGCATGACACTACACAGTCAATAGAAGCATGACACTACAGTCAATAGAAGCATGACACTACACAGTCAATAGAAGCATGACACTACACAGTCAATAGAAGCATGACACTACACAGTCAATAGGAGCATGACACTACACAGTCAATAGGAGCATGACACTACAGTCAATAGGAGCATGACACTACACAGTCAATAGGAGCATGACACTACACAGGGAATAGAAGCATGACACTACACAGTCAATAGAAGCATGACACTACACAGTCAATAGAAGCATGACACTACACAGTCAATAGGAGCATGACACTACACAGTCAATAGGAGCATGACACTACAGTCAATAGGAGCATGACACTACACAGTCAATAGAAGCATGACACTACACAGTCAATAGAAGCATGACACTACACAGTCAATAGGAGCATGACACTACACAGTCAATAGAAGCATGACACTACACAGTCAATAGGAGCACGACACTACAGTCAATAGGAGCATGACACTACACAGTCAATAGAAGCACGACACTACACAGTCAATAGGAGCACGACACTACACAGTCAATAGAAGCATGACACTACAGTCAATAGGAGCATGACACTACACAGTCAATAGGAGCATGACACTACAGTCAATAGGAGCATGACACTACAGTCAATAGGAGCATGACACTACACAGTCAATAGAAGCATGACACTACACAGGGAACAGGAAGCATGACACTACACAGTCAATAGGAGCATGACACTACAGTCAATAGAAGCATGACACTACACAGTCAATAGAAG
Organism: Oncorhynchus masou masou; assembly: GCF_036934945.1. Lineage (NCBI taxonomy): Eukaryota > Metazoa > Chordata > Actinopteri > Salmoniformes > Salmonidae > Oncorhynchus > Oncorhynchus masou. Next base: position 241,690 of record NW_027012168.1, read on the forward strand.
CATGACACTACACAGTCAATAGAAGCATGACACTACACAGTCAATAGAAGCATGACACTACACAGTCAATAGAAGCATGACACTACACAGGGAATAGGAGCATGACACTACACAGTCAATAGAAGCACGACACTACACAGTCAATAGAAGCATGACACTACACAGTCAATAGAAGCATGACACTACACAGGGAACAGGGAGCACGACACTACACAGTCAATAGAAGCACGACACTACACAGTCAATAGAAGCATGACACTACACAGTCAATAGAAGCATGACACTACACAGGGAACAGGGAGCACGACACTACAGTCAATAGGAGCATGACACTACACAGTCAATAGGAGCATGACACTACACAGTCAATAGAAGCATGACACTACACAGTCAATAGAAGCATGACACTACACAGTCAAAAGAAGCATGACACTACACAGTCAATAGAAGCATGACACTACACAGGGAATAGAAGCATGACACTACACAGGGAATAGAAGCATGACACTACACAGTCAATAGAAGCATGACACTACACAGTCAATAGAAGCATGACACTACACAGTCAATAGAAGCACGACACTACACAGTCAATAGAAGCATGACACTACACAGTCAATAGAAGCATGACACTACACAGTCAATAGAAGCATGACACTACACAGGGAATAGGAGCATGACACTACACAGTCAATAGAAGCATGACACTACACAGTCAATAGAAGCATGACACTACACAGTCAATAGGAGCATGACACTACACAGTCAATAGAAGCACGACACTACACAGTCAATAGAAGCATGACACTACACAGGGAATAGAAGCATGACACTACAGTCAATAGAAGCATGACACTACACAGTCAATAGAAGCATGACACTACACAGTCAATAGAAGCATGACACTACACAGTCAATAGAAGCATGACACTACACAGTCAATAGAAGCATGACACTACACAGTCAATAGAAGCATGACACTACACAGTCAATAGAAGCATGACACTACACAGTCAATAGGAGCATGACACTACACAGGGAACAGGAGCATGACACTACACAGTCAATAGAAGCATGACACTACTCCTTACTTCTCTTCTGGGACACGGCCTGCAGACAGGCGGTGATGATGTCATAGTTCTTCTGGAGCTTGTGACTGAGGCGGTCTCTCCTCTTCAGCTGGCGCAGCAGCTTGGCTGACTGGAGACCGGTCCTGTAGCGTACCTCCCCTATGATACAGCTCAACTCTTCTGGTGCTGAAACACAATATAGATATATAGATCAGCTTGGCTGACTGGAGACCGGTCCTGTAGCGTACCTCCCCTATGATACAGCTCAACTCTTCTGGTGCTGAAACACAATATAGATATATAGATCAGCTTGGCTGACTGGAGACCGGTCCTGTAGCGTACCTCTCCTATGATAAAGCTCAACTCTTCTGGTGCTGAAACACAATATAGATATATAGAGCATTACTTCCTGCCAAGGCAGCAGCTACTCTTCCTGTAGTAGACTCTACGGCCCGTAGTAGACTCTACGGCCCGTAGTAGTGCCCGTTGTAGACTCTACGGCCCGTAGTAGACTCTACGGCCCATAGTAGACTCTACGGCCCATAGTAGTGCCCGTAGTAGACTCTACGGCCCGTAGTAGTGCCCGTAGTAGACTCTACGGCCCGTAGTAGTGCACGTAGTAGACTCTACGGCCCGTTGTAGTGCACGTAGTGGACTCTACGGCCCGTTGTAGTGCACGTAGTGGACTCTACGGCCCGTTGTAGTGCACGTAGTGGACTCTACGGCCCGTTGTAGTGCACGTAGTGGACTCTACGGCCCGTTGTGGACTCTACGGCCCGTTGTGGACTCTACGGCCCGTTGTGGACTCTACGGCCCGTTGTGGACTCTACGGCCCGTTGTGGACTCTACGGCCCGTAGTAGTGCCCGTTGTAGACTCTACGGCCCGTAGTAGACTCTACGGCCCGTAGTAGGGCCCGTAGTAGACTCTACGGCCCGTAGTAGTGCCCGTTGTAGACTCTACGGCCCTTAGTAGACTCTACGGCCCGTAGTAGACTCTACGGCCCGTAGTAGACTCCAAGGCCCGTAGTAGTGCCCGTTGTAGACTCTACGGCCCGTAGTAGTGCCCGTAGTAGACTCTACGGCCCGTAGTAGTGCCCGTAGTAGACTCTACGGCCCGTAGTAGTGCCCGTAGTAGACTCTACGGCCCGTAGTAGTGCCCGTAGTAGACTCTACGGCCCGTAGTAGTGCACGTAGTAGACTCTACGGCCCGTAGTAGTGCACGTAGTAGACTCTACGGCCCGTTGTAGTGCACGTAGTAGACTCTACGGCCCGTTGTAGTGCACGTAGTAGACTCTACGGCCCGTTGTAGTGCACGTAGTAGACTCTACGGCCCGTTGTGGACTCTACGGCCCGTTGTGGACTCTACGGCCCGTTGTGGACTCTACGGCCCGTTGTGGACTCTACGGCCCGTTGTGGACTCTACGGCCCGTAGTAGTGCCCGTAGTAGACTCTACGGCCCGTAGTAGTGCACGTAGTAGACTCTACGGCCCGTTGTGGACTCTACGGCCCGTTGTGGACTCTACGGCCCGTTGTGGACTCTACGGCCCGTTGTGGACTCTACGGCCCGTTGTGGACTCTACGGCCCGTTGTGGACTCTACGGCCCGTTGTGGACTCTACGGCCCGTTGTAGTGCCCGTTGTAGACTCTACGGCCCGTAGTAGTGCACGTAGTAGACTCTACGGCCCGTAGTAGTGCACGTAGTAGACTCTACGGCCCGTTGTAGACTCTACGGCCCGTTGTAGACTCTACGGCCCGTAGTAGTGCCCGTTGTAGACTCTACGGCCCGTAGTAGTGCCCGTAGTAGACTCTACGGCCCGTAGTAGTGCCCGTAGTAGACTCTACGGCCCGTAGTAGTGCCCGTAGTAGACTCTACGGCCCGTAGTAGTGCCCGTAGTAGACTCTACGGCCCGTAGTAGTGCCCGTAGTAGACTACGGCCCGTAGTAGTGCCCGTAGTAGACTCTACGGCCCGTAGTAGTGCCCGTAGTAGACTCTACGGCCCGTAGTAGTGCCCGTAGTAGACTCTACGGCCCGTAGTAGTGCCCGTAGTAGACTCTACGGCCCGTAGTAGTGCCCGTAGTAGACTCTACGGCCCGTAGTAGTGCCCGTAGTAGACTCTACGGCCCGTAGTAGTGCCCGTAGTAGACTCTACGGCCCGTAGTAGTGCCCGTAGTAGACTCTACGGCCCGTAGTAGTGCCCGTAGTAGACTCTACGGCCCGTAGTAGTGCCCGTAGTAGACTCTACGGCCCGTAGTAGTGCCCGTAGTAGACTCTACGGCCCGTAGTAGTGCCCGTAGTAGACTCTACGGCCCGTAGTAGTGCCCGTAGTAGACTCTACGGCCCGTAGTAGTGCCCGTAGTAGACTCTACGGCCCGTAGTAGTGCCCGTAGTAGACTCTACGGCCCGGAGTAGTGCCCGTAGTAGACTCTACGGCCCGTAGTAGTGCCCGTAGTAGACTCTACGGCCCGTAGTAGTGCCCGTAGTAGACTCTACGGCCCGTTGTAGTGCCCGTAGTAGACTCTACGGCCCGTTGTAGTGCCCGTAGTAGACTCTACGGCCCGTTGTAGACCACGTTTCCAGACACAGGTTTCATGCCAGTAAAGCCATACCATACAAAAAATTAACAACATTTCAGTACAATTTTATAAAATGGTTACAGATCATGTTCATATTACATGGGATCTTTGTGTAAATGTATTAAATCAAATCAAATCATATTATGCGAGATATGGCCGTGGAAACGCCTATATACACAGATACATTTATACAGACATTTATATTTGACCTTTATTTAACCAGGTAGGCTAGCTGAGAAGAAGTCCTCATTTAAAACTGCGACCTGGCCAAGATAAAGCTCAGATCAAATGTGGGAGTGATGATAAGGTGTGCAGTCCTCCCACTACGACCATGTCGTTTCTTAGGCTACAGATTAAAATACATGATGATCAACTTCACCGGGTATTCAAAGTGCACGCTATGAGTTTGATGCCGATTTTCAATAGAGAGTCTCGTGACATGATGATCGACTGCCGTTTGACAAATACAATATTCTCGCGCTCATTCATAATAATCTCATCATCTACGCTAAACTCCCCCCACTGTATCCTAGACCAGTCAGTTAACCCACCGTTCCTAGACCAGTTAACCCACCGTTCCTAGACCAGAGAGTTAACCCACCGTTCCTAGACCAGTTAGTTAGCCCACCGTTCCTAGACCAGTTAGTTAACCCACCGTTCCTAGACCAGTTAGTTAACCCACCGTTCCTAGACCAGTTAACCCACCGTTCCTAGACCAGTTAACCCACCGTTCCTAGACCAGTTAACCCACCGTTCCTAGACCAGTTAGTTAAGCCACCGTTCCTAGACCAGTTAGTTAAGCCACCGTTCCTAGACCAGTTAACCCACCGATCCTAGACCAGTTAACCCACCGATCCTAGACCAGTTAACCCACCGTTCCTAGACCAGTTAACCCACCGTTCCTAGACCAGTTAACCCACCGTTCCTAGACCAGTTAACCCACCGTTCCTAGACCAGTTAACCCACCGTTCCTAGACCAGTTAACCCACCGTTCCTAGACCAGTTAACCCACTGTTCCTAGACCAGTTAACTAATGTTAAATAAAAAAGGTATAAAAATCAAATAAAACTCACTCACCTTTCTGGGACAGGTAGTTGACCTGGTGTCTCCTGGTGTGTTTCTCCTGTAGTTCCTGGAGGAAGCTGGATCCAGTATTACTGCGGCAGAACAGCTCAGAGCTGGACGCCTCGGTACTGCTATCCGGGCTGTCAACACTGAGCCGAGCGCTGCTGTAGGTGTCATAGAGCTCCACCAACAGACAGTCCACTATGGAGGAGCGTGGGACTCGGAGATCCTGACCCTGGAGGTCGCCAAGGGTCACACGATCACCGGCTCCAGACCCCAGGTCGTTCTGGAGATACAGGCTCGGGGATGATGTTTCTCTCGGTCTCTTTGAGACAGAGTCTGTGTTGTTGTGGCCTGAGGAGGAACGAGAACTAGGTCCGGTCCACTGCTGAAACGCTGAGAAGCCGTCTAAGAGTGACGCACCTGTACCTGAGTTGATGAACACTCCGCTCTCCCCCTCCGAGCAGATGTCGCCGTCACATATGTCTATTTCTAAAAGTTCCGCCACGTTCTCAGCCTGGGACGACATTACAACACGCTGTCCCGTTCGCTACTGTTATTATTGTGCTTGTCAAGTTGCCATCTCTCCAAACATGAACGTTTCATGGGAACAGGTGCAACTACTTTCTTAATTCAACACTCGTCTTCAAGAGGAAGTGAGTTCCGGGTGCATTCCATTCCACTACTCAGGAGGCAGGGCTGTGACCGGGAGCTACTAGTTTCCTTCCTGAAAGTTTGCAATCTGCCGCCCCTCCGGAGTGAATAGTCCAGCCCACTGGAAACTTCTTCTGTCCATGCTATCCGATATCTTTGGGACGTGCCTCCCATTGAATTTGATGGTTAAATGGTTAGGTAGGGGGTTAAGGTTAGGGACGTCCCAAGGGTTTCGAAAAGCACTGATCAACTTTATTCAGCCGCAACCGCTACAGTTCCCCAGTGCTGCGGCGCTCCTCCACATCAACACCCCCTGACCACTCAGAGAGGAGCCGAACTGACCGGTCATCTCAGCAGAGCGGTGTACGGTGACAATGTAGAATTACAGCGCAGATAATAACCGTCTGGGATGAGGATTTAGAGGATAGTCCTCATGTTACAATCAAGTAATAAATATGGCAGTAAGATAATATCAAGCTGTTTTCTCCCTCGTTTGTAGCCCTGTGATATAGACAACTGTTTAAACTGTATATTTCCGTTACTATAGCCATGTTTTCATCCAATTGGAGATAGATTTTCATGTGAATATTCAACATTCTGGATTATGAAATGATGCGTTTCCCCGGCCAGTGCGGGTAGGCTAGTCTACATGATGAGATTATTATGGATAATAGCGAGAATATTTGTATTTGTCAATCGGCAGTGAAGCATTGATCATCATGTCACCAGAATGAGACCCAGTATATGTGTCGGAAAAGAGCATCAAGCTCATCACCATGACGACTTTCACCACCCTGTGAAGTTGATCATACAATTCATTTCACCTGTAGCCTGATAAACCGCACCGTTTCCCGAGTCGTAGTGGGAGACAACATGTCATTGCGTCGCTCCAAGTTTACTTTGATACAGTATGACGGCTATTATATCAATATGTTAAACAAAAAGGCGTTTCCACCGCCATTTCTCACATCATATATTTTACCATCACAAAACGATTCCACCATGTTGAACGAACAAATGATCTGTCAACATGTATACAATTGAACCGAAACTTCCTGTTTTCATCACAGCTGTCATTATGTTATTTTTTAATATGGTATGACTTTACTCGCATAAAAAAAGGTAGATGGAAACGTGGTTTGTGACACAAAAATATTGAACTATACAGTCCAAATAAATTCAATTGTATAGGAATACCTCAATGTAGGTTATAAAATAGACCTATCAACAAGTTCCAATTAAACATTTATTGTTGCATTAACATGTTTTATAAACGGAAAAAGTACATGGGGGAACACAAGAGTATATATAAAGAATATACTGGAATAAGGACATAGGCTGGGGGCGGGGCTGGGGGCGGGGCTGGTGGGTACAATATCACATTACACAAGGCCCTTAAGGGAAATAAACACATGTATCATCTAACAGAGTATTCCATTGTCTTGGAATATAGTTCAATTTATTTTTGTAAGGTAAGTAAATGTGATGTTTGTAAATTTGCATTTGTGAATATGAAATTTGGCCAAAATAATTGATGAAATGAATTACATAAAATTGTTTCAAATTATTTATATCATAGGTAAAGAGTCCAAGCACTACATTTCTCCATAATAGTGTAAAATCTTCATAAATGTGTTCAATTATAAATCTACTGATGTCTTGCCACAGATTCCTTACATGAACACAATGCAACACTGTTTCTGGGTGGTCATTACAAAAGGTACAATTTGAATTGATGCTTTTCTTAAACTTCTTCATATAGTGTTTGGCAGGATAATATTTATAAATAATTTAAAAAGAAACTTCCTTCATGTTGTTAATAAGTAGGTATGTGTGGAGCAACAATAGGGCATCACATGAGGTATAGAATCAACATCCAATAGGGCATCACATGAGATATAGAATCAACATCCAATAGGGCGTGACATGAGGTATAGAATCAACATCCAATAGGGCATGACATGAGGTATAGAATCAACATCCAATAGGGCATGACATGAGGTATAGAATCAACATCCAATAGGGCATGACATGAGGTATAGAATCAACATCCAATAGGGCATGACATGAGGTATAGAATCAACATCCAATAGGGCATGACATGAGGTATAGAATCAACATCCAATAGGGCATGACATGAGGTATAGAATCAACATCCAATAGGCCATCACATGAGGTATAGAATCAACATCCAATAGGGCATGACATGAGGTATAGAATCAACATCCAATAGGCCATCACATGAGGTATAGAATCAACATCCAATAGGGCATGACATGAGGTATAGAATCAACATCCAATAGGGCATGACATGAGGTATAGAATCAACATCCAATAGGGCATGACATGAGGTATAGAATCAACATCCAATAGGGCATCACATGAGGTATAGAATCAACATCCAATAGGGCATGACATGAGGTATAGAATCAACATCCAATAGGGCATGACATGAGGTATAGAATCAACATCCAATAGGGCATGGCATGAGGTATAGAATCAACATCCAATAGGGCATGACATGAGGTATAGAATCAACATCCAATAGGGCATGACATGAGGTATAGAATCAACATCCAATAGGGCATGACATGAGGTATAGAATCAACATCCAATAGGGCATGACATGAGATATAGAATCAACATCCAATAGGGCATGACATGAGATATAGAATCAACATCCAATAGGGCATGACATGAGGTATAGAATCAACATCCAATAGGGCATGACATGAGGTATAGAATCAACATCCAATAGGGCATGACATGAGGTATAGAATCAACATCCAATAGGGCATGACATGAGATATAGAATCAACATCCAATAGGGCATGACATGAGATATAGAATCAACATCCAGTAGGGCATGACATGAGATATAGAATCAACATCCAATAGGGCGTGACATGAGGTATAGAATCAACATCCAATAGGGCGTGACATGAGATATAGAATCAACATCCAATAGGGCGTGACATGAGGTATAGAATCAACATCCAATAGGGCGTGACATGAGGTATAGAATCAACATCCAATAGGGCATGACATAAGGTATAGAATCAACATCCAATAGGGCATGACATGAGGTATAGAATCAACATCCAATAGGGCATGACATGAGATATAGAATCAACATCCAATAGGGCATGACATGAGATATAGAATCAACATCCAATAGGGCATGACATGAGGTATAGAATCAACATCCAATAGGGCATGACATGAGATATAGAATCAACATCCAATAGGGCATGACATGAGGTATAGAATCAACATCCAATAGGGCATGACATGAGGTATAGAATCAACATCCAATAGGGCATGACATGAGGTATAGAATCAACATCCAATAGGGCATGACATGAGATATAGAATCAACATCCAATAGGACATGACATGAGGTATAGAATCAACATCCAATAGGGCATGACATGAGATATAGAATCAACATCCAATAGGGCATGACATGAGGTATAGAATCAACATCCAATAGGGCATGACATGAGATATAGAATCAACATCCAATAGGGCATGACATGAGATATAGAATCAACATCCAATAGGGCATGACATGAGATATAGAATCAACATCCAATAGGGCATGACATGAGATATAGAATCAACATCCAATAGGGCATGACATGAGGTATAGAATCAACATCCAATAGGGCATGACATGAGATATAGAATCAACATCCAATAGGGCATGGCATGAGATATAGAATCAACATCCAATAGGGCATGACATGAGGTATAGAATCAACATCCAATAGGGCATGACATGAGATATAGAATCAACATCCAATAGGGCATGACATGAGATATAGAATCAACATCCAATAGGGCATGCCATGAGATATAGAATCAACATCCAATAGGGCATGACATGAGGTATAGAATCAACATCCAATAGGGCATGACATGAGATATAGAATCAACATCCAATAGGGCATGACATGAGATATAGAATCAACATCCAATAGGGCATGACATGAGATATAGAATCAACATCCAATAGGGCATGACATGAGGTATAGAATCAACATCCAATAGGGCATGACATGAGGTATAGAATCAACATCCAATAGGGCATGACATGAGGTATAGAATCAACATCCAATAGGGCATGACATGAGGTATAGAATCAACATCCAATAGGGCATGACATGAGGTATAGAATCAACATCCAATAGGGCATGACATGAGGTATAGAATCAACATCCAATAGGGCATGACATAAGGAATAGATACAACATCCTGTTGAAACAAGGTTCCTATAGTTCTATTGTTGTTGAATGGACCAACATGACATAAGGAATAGATACAACATCCTGTTGAAACAAGGTTCCTATAGTTCTATTGTTGTTGAATGGACCAACATGACATCAGGTATAGATACAACATCCTGTTGAAACAAGGTTCCTATAGTTCTATTGTTGTTGAATGGACCAACATGACATAAGGAATAGATACAACATCCTGTTGAAACAAGGTTCCTATAGTTCTATTGTTGTTGAATGGACCAACATGACATCAGGTATAGATACAACATCCTGTTGAAACAAGGTTCCTATAGTTCTATTGTTGTTGAATGGACCAACATGACATAAGGAATAGATACAACATCCTGTTGAAACAAGGTTCCTATAGTTCTATTGTTGTTGAATGGACCAACATGACATCAGGTATAGATACAACATCCTGTTGAAACGAGGTTCCTATAGTTCTATTGTTGTTGAATGGACCAACATGACATCAGGTATAGATGCAACATCCTGTTGAAACAAGGTTCCTATAGTTCTATTGTTGTTGAATGGACCAACATGACATAAGGAATAGATACAACATCCTGTTGAAACGAGGTTCCTATAGTTCTATTGTTGTTGAATGGACCAACATGACATCAGGTATAGATACAACATCCTGTTGAAACAAGGTTCCTATAGTTCTATTGCTGTTGAATGGACCAACATGACATAAGGAATAGATACAACATCCTGTTGAAACAAGGTTCCTATAGTTCTATTGTTGTTGAATGGACCAACATGACATAAGGAATAGATACAACATCCTGTTGAAACAAGGTTCCTATAGTTCTATTGTTGTTGAATGGACCAACATGACATCAGGTATAGATACAACATCCTGTTGAAACGAGGTTCCTATAGTTCTATTGCTGTTGAATGGACCAACATGACATCAGGAATAGATACAACATCCTGTTGAAACAAGGCTCCTATAGTTCTATTGTTGTTGAATGGACCAACATGACATCAGGTATAGATACAACATCCTGTTGAAACAAGGCTCCTATAGTTCTATTGTTGTTGAATGGACCAACATGACATGAGGTGTAGATACCACATCCTGTTGAAACAAGGTTCCTATAGTTCTATTGTTGTTGAATGGACCAACATGACATAAGGAATAGATACAACATCCTGTTGAAACAAGGTTCCTATAGTTCTATTGTTGTTGAATGGACCAACATGACATCAGGTATAGATACAACATCCTGTTGAAACAAGGTTCCTATAGTTCTATTGTTGTTGAATGGACCAACATGACATCAGGTATAGATACAACATCCTGTTGAAACAAGGTTCCTATAGTTCTATTGTTGTTGAATGGACCAACATGACATGAGGTATAGAATCAACATCCTGTTGAAACAAGGTTCCTATAGTTCTATTGTTGTTGAATGGACCAACATGACATAAGGAATAGATACAACATCCTGTTGAAACAAGGCTCCTATAGTTCTATTGTTGTTGAATGGACCAACATGACATGAGGTGTAGATACCACATCCTGTTGAAACAAGGTTCCTATAGTTCTATTGTTGTTGAATGGACCGAAATAAAAACAAATCTTTCCTACTGATGAGTCAACAGGGTCAACGGAAGGTCAATAGAAGGTCAATAGAAGGTCAATAGACGGCCAATAGAAGGTCAATAGAAGGCCAATAGAAGGTCAATAGAAGGCCAATAGACGTCAATAGAAGGCCAATAGAAGGTCAATAGAAGGTCAATAGAAGGTCAATGGAAGGTCAATAGAAGGCCAATAGAAGGTCAATAGAAGGTCAATAGAAGATCAATAGAAGGCCAATAGAAGGTCAATAGAAGGCCAATAGAAGGTCAATAGAAGGTCGGCTCTGAGGGTCACGTTCCTGAATGACAGAGCAACACCTGAGGGAAAGGTGTCTAAAACAACATCTTCAGGTGTTACAGGGACCTGGTAAAGGGAGAACTCCCTATAACCGAGGAGAAGAGCCTCTGCATTTAACAGTTGGCACCAATAGGATATTATTTCAGAACCAATATTCTAAAAACAAAGAAGTAGTTTTAAACAATATGTCCCGAATTTTTCATATATAATATCTGTGTGGAGAAAAACGAAGGAACATGATAATGAAACATGCCGACTATATTGACATGTTTATTTTATTCATTTTTATATTGACATGTTTATTTTATTTATTTTTATACTGACATGTTTATTTTATTTATTTTTATATTGACATGTTTATTTTATTTATTTTTATATTGACATGTTTATTTTATTTATTTTTTATATTGACATGTTTTTATTTATTTATTTTTATATTGACATGTTATTTTTTTATATATATTTTTTTTATATTGACATGTTCAATTGAACGTTTTCCTCATTTTGACGTCATACCCCAAGTCGTGCAGGTGCACATGGTAGATCAGCTGATCCGTTGTCAGGCAGCACATGACCACTGAGCAGCAAATTAACCATTATCCTTCAAAATAATAGTCTCGAACTGACGATTGTAAAAAATAATACAAATGGTCGAAATGTGGTACATTTTATTAGAAATTTTACCAGACTTAGAATTTTGTTAACCAATATAAAAAAAAGGAAAATAGATAATAGCCTTGATAGCACAAATAATATTATAGCATTTACCATATTAACAAGAGCATTGACAATATCAACAATAGCATTGGCACTTCAGTCTCCTTTCAACCTAATTTATCACCTGGTTTCATTAAAAGGCACATCTCATAAGGTGGTCCAGGTAAGTCCAGTCAAGCACAATTGTCGGGTAGGGATGGGGGGGGGGTTTGTTCTCTATTGCTCCTCTATTGTTTGTCAAGTAACGGAGGAGCCCAATGACATCATGGACTCCCATCAGACCAACCAGTGGTGTAAAGTACTACTTAAATAATGCACTTTACTATACTATTTACTTTACACTTATCAAGAGAACATCCCTGGTCCTCCCTGCTGCCTCTGATCTGGAGGACTCACCAAACAGAACATCCCTGGTCCTCCCTACTGCCTCTGATCTGGTGGACTCACCAAACAGAGAACATCCCTGGTCGTCTCTACTGCCTCTGATCTGGTGGACTCACCAAACAGAGAACCTCCCTGGTCCTCCCTACTGCCTCTGATCTGGAGGACTCACCAAACAGAACATCCCTGGTCGTCTCTACTGCCTCTGATCTGGTGGACTCACCAAACAGAGAACATCCCTGGTCGTCTCTACTGCCTCTGATCTGGTGGACTCACCAAACAGAGAACATCCCTGGTCCTCCCTACTGTCTCTGATCTGGAGGACTCACTAAACAGAGGACATCCCTGGTCGTCTCTACTGTCTCTGATCTGGAGGACTCACTAAACAGAACATACCTGGCCCTCCCTCCTGCCTCTGACTATCTGTAATGATGTCTGAGTGTTGGAGCGTGCCCCTGGCTATCTGTAATGATGTCTGAGTGTTGGAGTGTGCCCCTGGCTATCTGTAATGATGTCTGAGTGTTGGAGCGTGCCCCTGGCTATCTGTAATGATGTCTGAGTGTTGGAGCGTGCCCCTGGCTATCTGTAATGATGTCTGAGTGTTGGAGCGTGCCCCTGGCTATCTGTAATGATGTCTGAGTGTTCTGGCTATCTGTAATGATGTCTGAGTGTTGGAGCGTGCCCCTGGCTATCTGTAATGATGTCTGAGTGTTGGAGCGTGCCCCTGGCTATCTGTAATGATGTCTGAGTGTTGGAGCGTGTCCCTGGCTATCTGTAATGATGTCTGAGTGTTGGAGCATGCCCCTGGCTATCTGTAATGATGTTTGAGTGTTGGGCGTGCCCCTGGCTATCTGTAATGATGTCTGAGTGTTGGAGCGTGCCCCTGGCTATCTGTAAAGATGTCTGAGTGTTGGAGTGTGTCCCTGGCTATCTATCTGTAATGATGTCTGAGTGTTGGAGCGTGCCCCTGGCTATCTGTAATGATGTCTGAGTGTTGATGCCCTGGCTATCTGTAATGATGTCTGAGTGTTGGAGCATGCCCCTGGCTATCTGTAAAGATGTCTGAGTGTTGGAGTGTGTCCCTGGCTATCTATCTGTAATGATGTCTGAGTGTTGGAGCGTGCCCCTGGCTATCTGTAATGATGTCTGAGTGTTGGAGCGTGCCCCTGGCTATCTGTAATGATGTCTGAGTGTTGGAGCATGCCCCTGGCTATCTGTAATGATGTCTGAGTGTTGGAGCGTGTCCCTGGCTATCTGTAATGATGTCTGAGTGTTGGAGCATGTCCCAGTCTATCTGTAATGATGTCTGAGTGTTGGAGCGTGCCCCTGGCTATCTGTAATGATATCTGAGTGTTGGAGCGTGCCCCTGGCTATCTGTAATGATGTCTGAGTGTTGGAGCGTGCCCCTGGCTATCTGTAAAGATGTCTGAGTGTTGGAGTGTGTCCCTGGCTATCTGTAATGATGTCTGAGTGTTGGAGCGTGCCCCTGGCTATCTGTAATGATGTCTGAGTGTTGGAGCGTGCCCCTGGCTATCTGTAATGATGTCTGAGTGTTGGAGCGTGCCCCTGGCTATCTTTAATGATGTCTGAGTGTTCGGTTTTGGCGGGAAAGACCGGGTTAACCAGCGAGAAAAGTGATTTATTCTCAGGATGGAACATTTGTAAAATACCGGGAAAATATTCAACCCTGATTTCGACAGATATGATTGAAAGCTGGGCTGTAATAGTTTACATAGTAAATTGTTGTTTGAAACCCCAGCAGTGTTTGGCAAGCATGCTGTTGGAAATGTTGATTTAAAAGTGTAAAAGGCTTTTCTAACCATCAATGTGATGATCTAGCTAATGAGAAGGGAAAGGGGAAGAGGATACCGGGCCAGTTGAACAACTGAATGCACTCAACCGAAAAGTGTTTTGCATTTAACCCTGTAACATCCGCAAGTCACCTTGTCCTAGAGATTTAAACTGTTATCAAAACAGACATTATTTTAAGTGTTTCTAAAAGCTCTTATGGGAAAAATGAATGATGGAAAAATGACTGGAACTATTTCCTAGTTTGACCACTAGGTTTTATGGGTAATATGACTCATACTATGGTACTCCACTGCGTTGCATTCTGTCTGAAATGTGCTGTATAAATAAAGCTTGATTTGACTCTTATTTTGAAGGTGTATACAAATCCGTGACCCGAAAGCGCTTACTTATTCGTGCGTACTTTACAACGGAGTCATTCTAACCCCCTCACAGGAGCATTTTCCTAACTACGTTTCACGCTTTTATCAGTTTAGGAGTCGCAGCGAGAAGACACCGTCTTTAATTTCACAGTGAAAAATGACCTCGATTCGGTTAAATCTGCCAACGTTATTGAATTGTCTCATAATCTGCGTCACCTTGCTGTTGAATAACCGCTGCTGTGTCGTTGCCAAGTGGTATCACAGACCCAACGTTGTTTTGATCCTCACCGATGACCTGGACGTCGTTATTGGGGGCATGGTAAATCAGTTTAAAACATTAGTTTAACATATTGTTGGTGTGTTTGAAGAACTAACGTTAGGTTGGAACTGCTATGGGCTGATGCGCGCAGTGTTTACCTTTAGTTAACGGTTAGGCTGCGGAGTTAGATAAATAGATAGCCATCACATATAGCCCAGCTATATGTGTTGTTTTGCAAAAGGTGATCATGACCTGCGAGGCTATCTACCCCCTCAAGCCTACCTAGCCTAATCATGTCCCCGATCTCACCAGCCTACAGAACAATCATAACATGACTGGATGTGTCAAATGTCAGGAGTCATGCTGATCTAGGATCAGTTTAGATGTTCTTCCATAATGGATAATATTACATGGACGGGGGGAACCTGATCCCTGATCAGTTTAGATGTTCTTCCATAATGGATAATATTACATGGACGGGGGGAACCTGATCCCTGATCAGTTTAGATGTTCTTCCATAATGGATAATATTACATGGACGGGGGGAACCTGATCCCTGATCAGTTTAGATATTCTTCCATAATGTATAATATTACATGGACCTGATCCCTGATCAGCAATCCTACTTCTGAGAGTCTTGATACACACGACTACAGCAATAGCTGATGGACTGGGCCCTTCATAAACCCGTGATCAGTCCCTCCTCTCTAAACTAGTCTAAATCCCAAGGCAGACATGTTTCCAGTAGGTTCTATTCTCACCTTATTGTTTAGCAGGACCCTGCTCCCACAGTCCAGGTCTTTGGCAGCCAGTCTGACTAGTTCAGTATGCCCAGTAGGTATACTAGAAGTCTGGCCAGGAGAATCTTTTGATGCTGTAACCCAGGTCCATTTTTCAGTTTTTTTATTGTAAAGTTCAGAACCGCCAGATGTTGATGACCGATCAGTGTGTAATAAGTTAGTGGAACAGGTGTGTCTGTGAGCTGATGGGACATTCTAAAACCCGCATTGTGTTTCTTCAGACCCCACTGAACAAGACCAAGAAACTGATTGGTGAAGCAGGGATCAACGCTGTGAGTATCCTGTTTCTCCAACGCTGTGAGTATCCTGTTAGGGGGGGTTGGTCTCCAACGCTGTGAGTATCCTGTTAGGGGTTAGGGGTTGGTCTCCAACGCTGTGAGTATCCTGTTAGGGGTCAGGGGTTGGTCTCCAACGCTGTGAGTATCCTGTTAGGGGTTAGGGGTTGGTCTCCAACGCTGTGAGTACCCTGTTAGGGGTTAGGGGTTAGGGGTTGGTCTCCAACGCTGTGAGTATCCTGTTAGGGGTTGGTCTCCAACGCTGTGAGTATCCTGTTAGGGGTTAGGGGTTGGTCTCCAACGCTGTGAGTACCCTGTTAGGGGTTGGTCTCCAACGCTGTGAGTTTCCTGTTAGGGGTTAGGGGTTGGTCTCCAACGCTGTGAGTACCCTGTTAGGGTATCCTGTTAGGGGTTAGGGGTTGGTCTCCAACGCTGTGAGTATCCTGTTAGGGGTTGGTCTCCAACGCTGTGAGTATCCTGTTAGGGGTTAGGGGTTGGTCTCCAACGCTGTGAGTACCCTGTTAGGGGTTGGTCTCCAACGCTGTGAGTATCCTGTTAGGGGTTAGGGGTTGGTCTCCAACGCTGTGAGTATCCGGTTAGGGGTTAGGGGTTGGTCTCCAACGCTGTGAGTATCCTGTTAGGGGTTAGGGGTTAGGGGTTGGTCTCCAACGCTGTGAGTATCCTGTTAGGGGTTAGGGGTTGGTCTCCAACGCTGTGAGTATCCTGTTAGGGGTTAGGGGTTAGGGGTTGGTCTCCAACGCTGTGAGTATCCTGTTAGGGGTTGGTCTCCAATGCTGTGAGTATCCTGTTCAGGGTTAGGGGTTGGTCTCCAACGCTGTGAGTATCCTGTTAGGGGTTGGTCTCCAATGCTGTGAGTATCCTGTTCAGGGTTAGGGGTTGGTCTCCAACGCTGTGAGTATCCTGTTCTCAGGGTTAGGGGTTGGTCTCCAACGCTGTGAGTATCCTGGTTAGGGGTTGGTCTCCAACGCTGTGAGTATCCTGTTCAGGGTTAGGGGTTGGTCTCCAATGCTGTGAGTATCCTGTTCAGGGTTAGGGGTTGGTCTCCAACGCTGTGAGTAGCCTGTTCAGGGTTAGGGGTTAGGGGTTGGTCTCCAACGCTGTGAGTATCCTGTTAGGGGTTGGTCTCCAACGCTGTGAGTAGCCTGTTCAGGGTTAGGGGTTAGGAGTTGGTCTCCAACGCTGTGAGTATCCTGTTAGGGGTTGGTCTCCAACGCTGTGAGTATCCTGTTCAGGGTTAGGGGTTGGTCTCCAACGCTGTGAGTATCCTGTTAGGGGTTGGTCTCCAACGCTGTGAGTATCCTGTTAGGGGTTGGTCTCCAACGCTGTGAGTATCCTGTTATGGGTTAGGGTTGGTCTCCAACGCTGTGAGTATCCTGTTAGGGTTTAGGGTTGGTCTCCAACGCTGTGAGTACCCTGTTAGGGGTTAGGGGTTGGTCTCCAATGCTGTGAGTATCCTGTTAGGGGTTAGGGGTTGGTCTCCAACGCTGTGAGTATCCTGTTCAGGGTTAGGGGTTAGTGGTTGGTCTCCAACGCTGTGAGTAGCCTGTTCAGGGTTAGGGGTTGGTCTCCAACGCTGTGAGTATCCTGTTAGGGGTTGGTCTCCAACGCTGTGAGTATCCTGTTAGGGGTTAGGGTTGGTCTCCAACGCTGTGAGTATCCTGTTAGGGGTTGGTCTCCAACACTGTGAGTATCCTGTTAGGGGTTAGGGGTTGGTCTCCAACGCTGTGAGTATCCTGTTAGGGGTTAGGGTTGGTCTCCAACGCTGTGAGTTTCCTGTTAGGGGTTAGGGGTTGGTCTCCAACGCTGTGAGTACCCTGTTAGGGGTTAGGGGTTGGTCTCCAATGCTGTGAGTATCCTGTTAGGGGTTAGGGGTTGGTCTCCAACGCTGTGAGTATCCTGTTCAGGGTTAGGGGTTAGGGGTTGGTCTCCAACGCTGTGAGTAGCCTGTTCAGGGTTAGGGGTTAGGGGTTGGTCTCCAACGCTGTGAGTATCCTGTTAGGGGTTAGGGGTTTGTCTCCAACGCTGTGAGTATCCTGTTCAGGGTTAGGGGTTGGTCTCCAACGCTGTGAGTATCCTGTTCAGGGTTAGGGGTTGGTCTCCAACGCTGTGAGTATCCTGTTAGGGGTTAGTGGTTAGGGGTTGTTCTCCAACGCTGTGAGTATCCTATTCAGGGTTAGGGGTTAGGGTTGGTCTCCAACGCTGTGAGTATCCTGTTAGGGGTTAGGGGTTGGTCTCCAACGCTGTGAGTATCCTGTTCAGGGTTAGGGGTTAGGGGTCAGGGGTTGGTCTCCAATGCTGTGAGTATCCTGTTCAGGGTTAGGGGTTGGTCTCCAACGCTGTGAGTATCCTGTTCAGGGTTAGGGGTTGGTCTCCAACACTGTGAGTATCCTGTTCAGAGTTAGGGGTTGGTCTCCAACGCTGTGAGTATCCTGTTAGGGGTTGGTCTCCAATGCTGTGAGTATCCTGTTCAGGGTTAGGGGTTGGTCTCCAACACTGTGAGTATCCTGTTAGGGGTTAGGGGTTGGTCTCCAACGCTGTGAGTATCCTGTTCAGGGTTAGGGGTTGGTCTCCAACGCTGTGAGTATCCTGTTCAGGGTTAGGGGTTAGGGGTTGGTCTCCAACGCTGTGAGTATCCTGTTCTCAGGGTTAGGGGTTGGTCTCCAACGCTGTGAGTATCCTGTTCAGGGTTAGGGGTTAGGGGTTGGTCTCCAATGCTGTGAGTATCCTGTTACGCTGTGGGTTAGGGGTTGGTCTCCAACGCTGTGAGTATCCTGTTCAGGGTTAGGGGTTGGTCTCCAACGCTGTGAGTATCCTGTTCAGGGTTAGGGGTTAGGGTTGGTCTCCAACGCTGTGAGTATCCTGTTAGGGGTTGGTCTCCAACGCTGTGAGTATCCTGTTCAGGGTTAGGGGTTGGTCTCCAACGCTGTGAGTATCCTGTTAGGGGTTGGTCTCCAACGCTGTGAGTATCCTGTTCAGGGTTAGGGGTTGGTCTCCAACGCTGTGAGTATCCTGTTAGGGGTTGGTCTCCAACGCTGTGAGTATCCTGTTAGGGGGGTTGGTCTCCAACGCTGAGTATCCTGTTAGGGGTTAGGGGTTGGTCTCCAACGCTGTGAGTATCCTGTTAGGGGTTAGGGGTTGGTCTCCAACGCTGTGAGTATCCTGTTCAGGGTTAGGGGTTGGTCTCCAACGCTGTGAGTATCCTGTTAGGGGTTGGTCTCCAACGCTGTGAGTATCCTGTTAGGGGTTAGGGGTTGGTCTCCAACGCTGTGAGTATCCTGTTCAGGGTTAGGGGTTGGTCTCCAACGCTGTGAGTATCCTGTTAGGGGTTGGTCTCCAACGCTGTGAGTATCCTGTTAGGGGTTGGTCTCCAACGCTGTGAGTATCCTGTTAGGGGTTAGGGGTTGGTCTCCAACGCTGTGAGTATCCTGTTAGGGGTTAGGGGTTGGTCTCCAACGCTGTGAGTATCCTGTTAGGGGTTGGTCTCCAACGCTGTGAGTATCCTGTTCAGGGTTAGGGGTTGGTCTCCAACGCTGTGAGTATCCTGTTAGGGTTAGGGTTGGTCTCCAACGCTGTGAGTATCCTGTTAGGGGTTAGGGGTTGGTCTCCAACGCTGTGAGTATCCTGTTAGGGGTTAGGGGTTGGTCTCCAACGCTGTGAGTATCCTGTTCAGGGTTAGGGGTTGGTCTCCAACGCTGTGAGTATCCTGTTAGGGGTTAGGGTTGGTCTCCAACGCTGTGAGTATCCTGTTCTCAGGGTTAATGGTTGGTCTACAACGCTGTGAGTATCCTGTTCAGGGTTTGGGGTTAGGGGTTGGTCTCCAACGCTGTGAGTATCCTGTTAGGGGTTAGGGGTTGGTCTCCAACGCTGTGAGTATCCTGTTCAGGGTTAGGGGTTGGTCTCCAACGCTGTGAGTATCCTGTTAGGGTTGGTCTCCAACGCTGTGAGTATCCTGTTAGGGGTTAGGGGTTGGTCTCCAACGCTGTGAGTATCCTGAGGGGTTAGGGGGTCTCCAACGCCTGTTAGGGGTTAGGGGTTGGTCTCCAACGCTGTGAGTATCCTGTTAGGGGTTGGTCTCCAACGCTGTGAGTATCCTGTTAGGGTTAGGGGTTGGTCTCCAACGCTGTGAGTATCCTGTTACGCTGGGGTTAGGGGGGGTTGGTCTCCAACGCTGTGAGTATCCTGTTAGGGTTAGGGGTTGGTCTCCAACGCTGTGAGTATCCTGTTAGGGGTTAGGGGTTGGTCTCCAACGCTGTGAGTATCCTGTTAGGGGTTGGTCTCCAACGCTGTGAGTATCCTGTTAGGGGTTAGGGGTTGGTCTCCAACGCTGTGAGTATCCTGTTCAGGGTTAGGGGTTGGTCTCCAACGCTGTGAGTATCCTGTTAGGGGTTAGGGGTTGGTCTCCAACGCTGTGAGTATCCGGTTAGGGGTTAGGGGTTAGTCTCCAACGCTGTGAGTATCCTGTTAGGGGTTAGGGGTTGGTCTCCAACGCTGTGAGTATCCTGTTAGGGGTTGGTCTCCAACGCTGTGAGTATCCTGTTCAGGGTTAGGGGTTGGTTCCAACGCTGTGAGTATCCTGTTAGGGGTTGGTCTCCAACGCTGTGAGTATCCTGTTAGGGGTTAGGGGTTGGTCTCCAACGCTGTGAGTATCCTGTTAGGGGTTAGGGTTGGTCTCCAACGCTGTGAGTATCCTGTTAGGGGTTGGTCTCCAACGCTGTGAGTATCCTGTTAGGGGTTAGGGGTTGGTCTCCAACGCTGTGAGTATCCTGTTAGGGTTAGGGGTGGTCCAACGCTGTGAGTATCCTGTTAGGGGTTAGGGGTTGGTCTCCAACGCTGTGAGTATCCTGTTCAGGGTTAGGGGTTGGTCTCCAACGCTGTGAGTATCCTGTTAGGGGTTAGGGGTTGGTCTCCAACGCTGTGAGTATCCTGTTAGGGGTTGGGGTTAGGGGTCTCCAACGCTGTGAGTATCCTGTTAGGGGTTAGGGGTTGGTCTCCAACGCTGTGAGTATCCTGTTAGGGGTTTGGGGTTGGTCTCCAACGCTGTGAGTATCCTGTTCAGGGTTAGGGGTTGGTCTCCAACGCTGTGAGTATCCTGTTAGGGGTTGGTCTCCAACGCTGTGAGTATCCTGTTAGGGGTTAGGGGTTGGTCTCCAACGCTGTGAGTATCCTGTTCAGGGTTATGGGTTGGTCTCCAACGCTGTGAGTATCCTGTTAGGGGGGGTTGGTCTCCAACGCTGTGAGTATCCTGTTCAGGGTTAGGGGTTGGTCTCCAACGCTGTGAGTATCCTGTTAGGGGTTAGGGGTTGGTCTCCAACGCTGTGAGTATCCTGTTCTGGGTTAGGGGTTGGTCTCCAACGCTGTGAGTATCCTGTTAGGGGTTAGGGGTTGGTCTCCAACGCTGTGAGTATCCTGTTAGGGTTAGGGGTTGGTCTCCAACGCTGTGAGTATCCTGTTAGGGTTAGGGGTTGGTCTCCAACGCTGTGAGTATCCTGTTCAGGGTTAGGGGTTGGGGGGTTAGGGGTTAGGGGTTGGTCTCCAACGCTGTGAGTATCCTGGTTCCAACGCTGTGAGTAGGGGGTTAGGGGTTGGTCTCCAACGCTGTGAGTATCCTGTTAGGGGGGGTTGGTCTCCAACGCTGGGTATCCTGTTAGGGGTTGGTCTCCAACGCTGTGAGTATCCTGTTAGGGGTTAGGGGTTGGTCTCCAACGCTGTGAGGTTAGGGGGGTTGGTCTCCAACGCTGTGAGTATCCTGTTAGGGGGGGTTTGGTTCTCCAACGCTGTGAGTATCCTGTTCAGGGTTAGGGGTTGGTCTCCAACGCTGTGAGTATCCTGTTAGGGTTAGGGGTTGGTCTCCAACGCTGTGAGTATCCTGTTCAGGTTAGGGTTAGGGTTGGTCTCCAACGCTGTGAGTATCCTGTTCAGGGTTAGGGGTTGGTCTCCAACGCTGAGTATCCTGTTCAGGTTAGGGGTTAGGGGTTGGTCTCCAACGCTGTGAGTATCCTGTTCAGGGTTAGGGGTTGGTCTCCAACGCTGTGAGTATCCCTGTGAGTATCCTGTTAGGGGTTAGGGGTTGGTTCCAACGCTGTGAGTATCCTGTTCAGGGTTAGGGGTTGGTCTCCAACGCTGTGAGTATCCTGTTCAGGGGTTAGGGGTTGGTCTCCAACGCTGTGAGTATCCTGTTCAGGGTTAGGGGTTGGTCTCCAACGCTGTGAGTATCCTGTTCAGGGGGGTTGGTCTCCAACGCTGTGAGTATCCTGTTAGGGGTTAGGGGTTGGTCTCCAACGCTGTGAGTATCCTGTTAGGGGTTAGGGGTTGGTCTCCAACGCTGTGAGTATCCTGTTAGGGGTTAGGGTTGGTCTCCAACGCTGTGAGTATCCTGTTAGGGGTTAGGGGTTGGTCTCCAACGCTGTGAGTATCCTGTTCAGGGTTAGGGGTTGGTCTCCAACGCTGTGAGTATCCTGTTAGGGGTTAGGGTTGGTCTCCAACGCTGTGATCCTGTTCAGGGTTAGGGGTTGGTCTCCAACGCTGTGAGTATCCTGTTCAGGGTTAGGGTTGGGAGGTTAGGGGGGGTTGGTCTCCAACGCTGTGAGTATCCTGTTAGGGGTTAGGGGTTGGTCTCCAACGCTGTGAGTATCCTGTTAGGGGGTTAGGGGGGTTGGTCTCCAACGCTGTGAGTATCCTGTTAGGGGTTAGGGGTTGGTCTCCAACGCTGGGTTAGGGGTTGGTCTCCAACGCTGTGAGTATCCTGTTCAGGGGTTAGGGGTTGGTCTCCAACGCTGTGAGTATCCTGTTAGGGGTTAGGGGTTGGTCTCCAACGCTGTGAGTATCCTGTTAGGGGTTAGGGGTTGGTCTCCAACGCTGTGAGTATCCTGTTAGGGGTTAGGGGTTGGTCTCCAACGCTGTGAGTATCCTGTTCAGGGTTAGGGGTTGGTCTCCAACGCTGTGAGTATCCTGTTCAGGGTTAGGGGTTGGTCTCCAACGCTGTGAGTATCCTGTTAGGGGTTAGGGTTGGTCTCCAACGCTGTGAGTATCCTGTTAGGGGTTAGGGGTTGGTCTCCAACGCTGTGAGTATCCTGTTAGGGGTTAGGGGTTGGTCTCCAACGCTGTGAGTATCCTGTTAGGGTTAGGGGTTAGGGGTCTCCAACGCTGTGAGTATCCTGTTAGGGGTTAGGGTTGGGGGTTGGTCTCCAACGCTGTGAGTATCCTGTTAGGGGTTAGGGGTTGGTCTCCAACGCTGTGAGTATCCTGTTAGGGGTTAGGGGTTGGTCTCCAACGCTGTGAGTATCCTGTTAGGGGGTTGGTCTCCAACGCTGTGGTATCCTGTTCAGGGTTAGGGGTTGGTCTCCAACGCTGTGAGTATCCTGTTAGGGGTTAGGGGTTGGTCTCCAACGCTGTGAGTATCCTGTTAGGGTTAGGGGTTGGTCTCCAACGCTGTGAGTATCCTGTTAGGGTTAGGGGTTGGTCTCCAACGCTGTGAGTATCCTGTTAGGGTTAGGGGTTGGTCTCCAACGCTGTGAGTATCCTGTTAGGGGTTAGGGGGTTGGTCTCCAACGCTGTGAGTATCCTGTTCAGGGTTAGGGGTTGGTCTCCAACGCTGTGAGTATCCTGTTCAGGGTTAGGGGTTGGTCTCCAACGCTGTGAGTATCCTGTTCAGGGTTAGGGGTTGGTCTCCAACGCTGTGAGTATCCTGTTCAGGGTTAGGGGTTGGTTCCAACGCTGTGGGTTAGGGGTTAGGGGTTGGTCTCCAACGCTGTGAGTATCCTGTTCAGGGTTAGGGGTTGGTCTCCAACGCTGTGAGTATCCTGTTAGGGGTTAGGGGTTGGTCTCCAACGCTGTGAGTATCCTGTTAGGGGTTAGGGGGTTGGTATCTCCAACGCTGTGAGTATCCTGGTCTCCAAGGTATCCTGTTAGGGGTTAGGGGTTGGTCTCCAACGCTGTGAGTATCCTGTTAGGGTTAGGGGTTGGTCTCCAACGCTGTGAGTATCCTGTTAGGGTTAGGGGTTGGTCTCCAACGCTGTGAGTATCCTGTTAGGGGTTAGGGGTTGGTCTCCAACGCTGTGAGTATCCTGTTCAGGGTTAGGGGTTGGTCTCCAACGCTGTGAGTATCCTGTTAGGGGGGGGGTTGGTCTCCAACGCTGTGAGTATCCTGTTAGGGTTAGGGTTGGTCTCCAACGCTGTGAGTATCCTGTTAGGGGTTAGGGTCTCCAACGCTGTGAGTATCCTGTTAGGGTTAGGGGTTGGTTGGTATCCTGTTAGGGGTTCTCCAACGCTGTGAGTATCCTGTTAGGGTTAGGGGTTAGGGGTTGGTCTCCAACGCTGTGAGTATCCTGTTAGGGGGGGGTTGGTCTCCAACGCTGTGAGTATCCTGTTCCAAGGGTTAGGGGTTGGTCTCCAACGCTGTGAGTATCCTGTTAGGGTTAGTCTCCAACGCTGTGAGTATCCTGTTAGGGGTTAGGGGTTGGTCTCCAACGCTGTGAGTATCCTGTTAGGGTTAGTATCCTGTTCAGGGTTAGGGGTTTGGGGTTGGTCTCCAACGCTGTGAGTATCCTGTTAGGGGTTGGTCTCCAACGCTGTGAGTATCCTGTTCAGGGTTAGGGGTTGGGGTATCCTGTTAGGGTTGGTATCCAACGCTGTGAGTGTTAGGGTTAGGGGTTGGTCTCCAACGCTGTGAGTATCCTGTTAGGGGTTAGGGGGGTTCCAACGCTGTGAGGTTAGGGGTTGGTCTCCAACGCTGTGAGTATCCTGTTAGGGGTTAGGGGTTGGTCTCCAACGCTGTGAGTATCCTGTTCAGGGTTAGGGGTTGGTCTCCAACGCTGTGAGTATCCTGTTTAGGGGGGTTCCAACGCTGGGGTTGGTCTCCAACGCTGTGAGTATCCTGTTAGGGGGTTAGGGGTTGGTCTCCAACGCTGTGAGTATCCTGTTAGGGGTTAGGGGGGGTTGGTCTCCAACGCTGTGAGTATCCTGTTATCCTGGGGTTAGGGGGGTTGGTCTCCAACGCTGTGAGTATCCTGTTAGGGGTTACGCTGGGGTTGGTCTCCAACGCTGTGAGTATCCTGTTAGGGTTAGGGTTAGGGGTTGGTCTCCAACGCTGTGAGTATCCTGTTAGGGGTTGGTCTCCAACGCTGTGAGTATCCTGTTCAGGGTTGGGGGTTGGTCTCCAACGCTGTGAGTATCCTGTTAGGGGTTAGGGGTTGGTCTCCAACGCTGTGAGTATCCTGTTAGGGGTTAGGGGTTGGTCTCCAACGCTGTGAGTATCCTGTTAGGGTTAGGGTTGGTCTCCAACGCTGTGAGTATCCTGTTCAGGGTTAGGGGTTGGTCTCCAACGCTGTGAGTATCCTGTTCCAACGCTGTGAGTATCCTGGGTTAGGGGTTGGTCTCCAACGCTGTGAGTATCCTGTTAGGGTTAGGGGTTGGGCTGTGAGTATCCTGTTAGGGTTAGGGGTTGGTCTCCAACGCTGTGAGTATCCTGTTAGGGGTTAGGGGGGGGGTTGGTCTCCAACGCTGTGAGTATCCTGTTAGGGGGGTTAGGGGTTGGTCTCCAACTCTGTGAGTATCCTGTTAGGGGTTAGGGGTTAGGGGTTGGTCTCCAACACTGAGTATCCTCTTAGGGGTTGGTCTCCAACGCTGTGAGTATCCTGTTAGGGGTTAGGGGTTGGTCTCCAACACTGAGTATCCTGTTAGGGGTTAGGGGTTGGTCTCCAACGCTGTGAGTATCCTGTTCAGGGTTAGGGGTTGGTCTCCAACGCTGTGAGTATCCTGTTCAGGGTTAGGGGTTGGTCTCCAACGCTGTGAGTATCCTGTTAGGGGTTGGGGTTGGTCTCCAACGCTGTGAGTATCCTGTTCAGGGTTAGGGGTTGGTCTCCAACGCTGTGAGTATCCTGTTAGGGGTTAGGGGTTGGTCTCCAACGCTGTGAGTATCCTGTTAGGGTTAGGGGGTTGGTCTCCAACGCTGTGAGTATCCTGTTCAGGGGTTAGGGGGGGTTGGTCTCCAACGCTGTGAGTATCCTGTTAGGGGTTAGGGGGGTTGGTCTCCAACGCTGTGAGTATCCTGTTCAGGGTTAGGGGTTGGTCTCCAACGCTGTGAGTATCCTGTTCAGGGTTAGGGGTTGGTCTCCAACGCTGTGAGTATCCTGTTAGGGGTTGGTCTCCAACGCTGTGAGTATCCTGTTAGGGGTTGGTCTCCAACGCTGTGAGTATCCTGTTAGGGGTTAGGGGTTGGTCTCCAACGCTGTGAGTATCCTGTTCAGGGTTAGGGGTTGGTCTCCAACGCTGTGAGTATCCTGTTCAGGGTTAGGGGTTATCCTGTTAGGAGGTTAGGGGTTGGTCTCCAACGCTGTGAGTATCCTCAGGGTTAGGGGTTAGGGGTTGGTCTCCAACGCTGTGAGTATCATGTTAGGGGTTAGGGGTTGGTCTCCAACGCTGTGAGTTTCCTGTTCAGGGTTAGGGGTTAGGGGTTGGTCTCCAACGCTGTGAGTATCCTGTTAGGGGTTAGGGGTTGGTCTCCAATGCTGTAAGTATCCTGTTAGGAGTTGGGGGTTAGGGGTTGGTCTCCAACACTGTGAGTATCCTGTTCAGGGTTAGGGGTTAGGGGTTGGTCTCCAACACTGAGTATCCTCTTAGGGGTTGGTCTCCAACTCTGTGAGTATCCTGTTAGGGGTTAGGGGTTGGTCTCCAACACTGAGTATCCTGTTAGGGGTTGGGGGTTAGGGGTTGGTCTCCAACACTGAGTATCCTCTTAGGGGTTGGTCTCCAACTCTGTGAGTATCCTGTTAGGGGTTAGGGGTTGGTCTCCAACACTGAGTATCCTGTTAGGGGTTAGGGGTTGGTCTCCAACGCTGTGAGTATCCTGTTCAGGGTTAGGGGTTGGTCTCCAACGCTGTGAGTATCCTGTTAGGGGTTTGGGGTTGGTCTCCAACGCTGTGAGTATCCTGTTCAGGGTTAGGGTTTGGTCTCCAACGCTGTGAGTATCCTGTTCAGGGTTAGGGGTTGGTCTCCAACGCTTTGAGTATCCTGTTAGGGGTTGGTCTCCAATGCTGTGAGTATCCTGTTAGGGGTTAGGGGTTGGTCTCCAACGCTGTGAGTATCCTGTTCAGGGTTAGGGGTTGGTCTCCAACGCTGTGAGTATCCTGTTCAGGGTTAGGGGGTCTCCAAGGGGTTAGGGGTTGGTCTCCAACGCTGTGAGTATCCTAGGGGTTGGTCTCCAACGCTGTGAGTATCCTGTTAGGGGTTGGTCTCCAACGCTGTGAGTATCCTGTTAGGGGTTAGGGGTTGGTCTCCAACGCTGTGAGTATCCTGTTCAGGGTTAGGGGTTAGGGGTTGGTCTCCAACGCTGTGAGTATCCTGTTAGGGGTTAGGGGTTGGTCTCCAACGCTGTGAGTATCCTGTTCAGGGTTAGGGGTTAGGGGTTGGTCTCCAACGCTGTGAGTATCCTGTTCAGGGTTAGGGGTTAGGGGTTGGTCTCCAACGCTGTGAGTATCCTGTTAGGGGTTAGGGGTTGGTCTCCAACGCTGTGAGTTTCCTGTTCAGGGTTAGGGGTTAGGGTTGGTCTCCAACGCTGTGAGTATCCTGTTAGGGGTTAGGGGTTGGTCTCCAACGCTGTGAGTATCCTGTTCAGGGTTAGGGGTTAGGGGTTGGTCTCCAACGCTGTGAGTATCCTGTTAGGGGTTAGGGGTTAGGGGTTGGTCTCCAACGCTGTGAGTATCCTGTTCAGGGTTAGGGGTTAGGGTTGGTCTCCAACGCTGTGAGTATCCTGTTAGGGGTTAGGGGTTGGTCTCCAACGCTGTGAGTATCCTGTTAGGGGTTAGGGGTTGGTCTCCAACGCTGTGAGTATCCTGTTAGGGGTTAGGGTTGGTCTCCAACGCTGTGAGTATCCTGTTAGGGGTTAGGGGTTGGTCTCCAATGCTGTGAGTATCCTGTTAGGGGTTAGGGGTTAGGGGTTGTTCTCCAACGCTGTGAGTATCCTGTTCAGGGTTAGGGGTTAGGGGTTGGTCTCCAACGCTGTGAGTATCCTGTTCAGGGTTAGGGGTTAGGGGTTGGTCTCCAACGCTGTGAGTATCCTGTTCAGGGTTAGGGGTTAGGGTTGGTCTCCAACGCTGTGAGTATCCTGTTAGGGGTTAGGGGTTGGTCTCCAACACTGAGTATCCTGTTAGGGGTTAGGGGTTGGTCTCCAATGCTGTGAGTATCCTGTTAGGGGTTAGGGGTTGGTCTCCAATGCTGTGAGTATCCTGTTAGGGGTTGGTCTCCAACGCTGTGAGTATCCTGTTAGGGGTTGGTCTCCAACGCTGTGAGTATCCTGTTAGGGGTTAGGGGTTGGTCTCCAACGCTGTGAGTATCCTGTTCAGGGTTAGGGGTTGGTCTCCAACGCTGTGAGTATCCTGTTCAGAGTTAGGGGTTGGTCTCCAACGCTGTGAGTATCCTGTTAGGGGTTAGGGGTTGGTCTCCAACGCTGTGAGTATCCTGTTCAGGGTTAGGGGTTGGTCTCCAACGCTGTGAGTATCCTGTTAGGGGTTGGTCTCCAACGCTGTGAGTATCCTGTTCAGGGTTAGGGGTTGGTCTCCAACGCTGTGAGTATCCTGTTAGGGGTTAGGGGTTGGTCTACAACGCTGTGAGTATCCTGTTAGGGGTTAGGGGTTGGTCTCCAACGCTGTGAGTATCCTGTTAGGGGTTAGGGGTTGGTCTCCAACGCTGTGAGTATCCTGTTAGGGGTTAGGGGTTGGTCTCCAACGCTGTGAGTATCCTGTTAGGGGTTAGGGGTTGGTCTCCAACGCTGTGAGTATCCTGTTCAGGGTTAGGGGTTAGGGGTTGGTCTCCAACACTGTGAGTATCCTGTTAGGGGTTAGGGGTTGGTCTCCAACGCTGTGAGTATCCTGTTAGGGGTTAGGGGTCAGGGGTTGGTCTCCAACGCTGTGAGTATCCTGTTAGGGGTTAGGGGTTGGTCTCCAACGCTGTGAGTATCCTGTTAGGGGTTGGTCTCCAACGCTGTGAGTATCCTGTTCAGGGTTAGGGGTTGGTCTCCAACGCTGTGAGTATCCTGTTAGGGGTTAGGGGTTGGTCTCCAACGCTGTGAGTATCCTGTTCAGGGTTAGGGGTTGGTCTCCAACGCTGTGAGTATCCTGTTAGGGGTTGGTCTCCAACGCTGTGAGTATCCTGTTAGGGGTTGGTCTCCAACGCTGTGAGTATCCTGTTCAGGGTTAGGGGTTGGTCTCCAACGCTGTGAGTATCCTGTTAGGGGTTAGGGGTTGGTCTCCAACGCTGTGAGTATCCTGTTAGGGGTTAGGGGTTAGGGGTTGGTCTCCAACGCTGTGAGTATCCTGTTCAGGGTTAGGGGTTGGTCTCCAACGCTGTGAGTATCCTGTTAGGGGTCAGGGGTTGGTCTCCAACGCTGTGAGTATCCTGTTAGGGGTTAGGGGTTGGTCTCCAACGCTGTGAGTATCCTGTTAGGGGTTAGGGTTGGTCTCCAACGCTGTGAGTATCCTGTTAGGGGTTAGGGGTTAGGGGTTGGTCTCCAACGCTGTGAGTATCCTGGTCAGGGTTAGGGGTTAGGGGTTGGTCTCCAACGCTGTGAGTATCCTGGTCAGGGTTAGGGGTTAGGGGTTGGTCTCCAACGCTGTGAGTATCCTGGTCAGGGTTAGGGGTTAGGGGTTGGTCTCCAACGCTGTGAGTATCCTGGTCAGGGTTAGGGGTTAGGGGTTGGTCTCCAACGCTGTGAGTATCCTGGTCAGGGTTAGGGGTTAGGGGTTGGTCTCCAACGCTGTGAGTATCCTGTTCAGGGTTAGGGGTTGGTCTCCAACGCTGTGAGTATCCTGTTCAGGGTTAGGGGTTGGTCTCCAACGCTGTGAGTATCCTGTTGGGGGTTAGGGGTTAGGGGTTGGTCTCCAACGCTGTGAGTATCCTGTTAGGGGTTGGTCTCCAACGCTGTGAGTATCCTGTTCAGGGTTAGGGGTTGGTCTCCAACGCTGTGAGTTTCCTGTTCATCGTCCAACTAAATGCTTACCTGCAGGTTCCTTCTGGAAGGAGATGAATGCATGATGAGGGTTTCAGGGCAGGAGATGAATGCATGATGAGGGTTTCAGGGCAGGACGGGAGATGAATGAGTGTAGTTGACCTGCACCAGGAGACATGCTGATGGGAGTATGTTGTTGTGTTTACCCCAGTTTGTAGCCAGCCCACTGTGCTGTCCCAGCAGAGCCAGCATCCTAACAGGAACGTATCCTCATAACCACCATGTGATCAACAACACTCTGGAGGGGAACTGCAGCAGCACGGCCTGGCAGAAGACCCAGGAGCCCAAGACCTTCCCTGCTCTACTGCAGGCCTACGCTGGTTACCAGACCTTCTTCGCTGGGAAGTACCTCAACCAGGTAAATATACCTCACCTAACTCTACCACCTAACTCTACCACTAACCCTACGCTGGTTACCAGACCTTCTTCGCTGGGAAGTACCTCAACCAGGTAAATATACCTCACCTAACTCTGCCACCTAACTCTGCCACCTAACTCTACCACTAACCCTACGCTGGTTACCAGACCTTCTTCGCTGGGAAGTACCTCAACCAGGTAAATATACCTCACCTAACTCTACCACCTAACTCTACCACTAACCCTACGCTGGTTACCAGACCTTCTTCGCTGGGAAGTACCTCAACCAGGTAAATATACCTCACCTAACTCTGCCACCTAACTCTACCACTAACCCTACGCTGGTTACCAGACCAACTTGAGCTGGGAAGTACCTCAACCAGGTAAATATACCTCACCTACCTCGACCACCTACCTCGACCACCTACCTCGACCACCTACCTCGACCACCTACCTCGACCACCTACCTCGACCACCTAACTCTACCACCTGACTCTACCACCTAACTCTACGCTGGCTACCAGACCTTCTACACTGGGAAGTACCTCAACCAGGTTATTCAATTCAAAACAGCATTTACTTTGGACAAGTCTTAAGCAATATGACAGTATGCCACAACCATACCACACACAGCATCTTCACAGCATCATGTCCTGTCATGTATGTAGGTTACAATAGACAGCATCATCATGTCCTGTCATGTATGTAGGTTACACGAGACAGCATCATCATGTCCTGTCATGCATGTAGGTTACACGAGACAGCATCATCATGTCATGTCATGCATGTAGGTTACACGAGACAGCATCATCATGTCATGTATGTAGGTTATAGAAGACAGCATCATCATGTCCTGTCATGTATGTAGGTTACAGTAGACAGCATCATCATGTCCTGTCATGTATGTAGGTTACACGAGACAGCATCATGTCCTGTCATGTATGTAGGTTACACGAGACGGCATCATCAACATGTAGGTTATAGTAGAAGGATGCTGATATGTTCCTATGACCCTAACTCCCTGTCTGTTCCCATGACCCTAACTCCCTGTCTGTTCCCATGACCCTAACTCCCTGTCTGTTCCCATGACCCTAACTCCCTGTCTGTTCCCATGACCCTAACTCCCTGTCTGTTCCCATGACCCTAACTCCCTGTCTGTTCCCATGACCCTAACTCCCTGTCTGTTCCCATGACCCTAACTCCCTGTCTGTTCCCATGACCCTAACTCCCTGTCTGTTCCCATGACCCTAACTCCCTGTCTGTTCCCATGACCCTAACTCCCTCTGTCTGTTCCTATGACCCTAACTCCCTGTCTGTTCCTATGACCCTAACTCCCTGTCTGTTCCTATGACCCTAACTCCCTGTCTGTTCCTATGACCCTAACTCCCTGTCTGTTCCTATGACCCTAACTCCCTGTCTGTTCCTATGACCCTAACTCCCTGTCTGTTCCCATGACCCTAACTCCCTGTCTGTTCCCATGACCCTAACTCCCTGTCTGTTCCCATGACCCTAACTCCCTGTCTGTTCCCATGACCCTAACTCCCTGTCTGTTCCCATGACCCTAACTCCCTGTCTGTTCCTATGACCCTAACTCCCTGTCTGTTCCTATGACCCTAACTCCCTGTCTGTTCCTATGACCCTAACTCCCTGTCTGTTCCTAAACCCAACCCTTACCCTAACCCCTAACCCTAACTCCCTGTCTGTTCCTATGACCCTAACTCCCTGTCTGTTCCTATGACCCTAACTCCCTGTCTGTTCCTATGACCCTAACTCCCTGTCTGTTCCTATGACCCTAACTCCCTGTCTGTTCCTATGACCCTAACTCCCTGTCTGTTCCCATGACCCTAACTCCCTGTCTGTTCCCATGACCCTAACTCCCTGTCTGTTCCCATGACCCTAACTCCCTGTCTGTTCCCATGACCCTAACTCCCTGTCTGTTCCCATGACCCTAACTCCCTGTCTGTTCCCATGACCCTAACTCCCTGTCTGTTCCCATGACCCTAACTCCCTGTCTGTTCCCATGACCCTAACTCCCTGTCTGTTCCCATGACCCTAACTCCCTGTCTGTTCCCATGACCCTAACTCCCTGTCTGTTCCTATGACCCTAACTCCCTGTCTGTTCCTATGACCCTAACTCCCTGTCTGTTCCCATGACCCTAACCCCCTGTCTGTTCCCATGACCCTAACTCCCTGTCTGTTCCCATGACCCTAACTCCCTGTCTGTTCCCATGACCCTAACTCCCTGTCTGTTCCCATGACCCTAACTCCCTGTCTGTTCCTATGACCCTAACTCCCTGTCTGTTCCTATGACCCTAACTCCCTGTCTGTTCCTATGACCCTAACTCCCTGTCTGTTCCTAAACCCAACCC
Source organism: Oncorhynchus masou masou (assembly GCF_036934945.1). Lineage (NCBI taxonomy): Eukaryota > Metazoa > Chordata > Actinopteri > Salmoniformes > Salmonidae > Oncorhynchus > Oncorhynchus masou. The sequence continues at coordinate 274,570 of NW_027012168.1, forward strand.
TTACCCTAACCCCTAACCCTAACTCCCTGTCTGTTCCTATGACCCTAACTCCCTGTCTGTTCCTATGACCCTAACTCCCTGTCTGTTCCTATGACCCTAACTCCCTGTCTGTTCCTATGACCCTAACTCCCTGTCTGTTCCTATGACCCTAACTCCCTGTCTGTTCCCATGACCCTAACTCCCTGTCTGTTCCCATGACCCTAACTCCCTGTCTGTTCCCATGACCCTAACTCCCTGTCTGTTCCCATGACCCTAACTCCCTGTCTGTTCCCATGACCCTAACTCCCTGTCTGTTCCCATGACCCTAACTCCCTGTCTGTTCCCATGACCCTAACTCCCTGTCTGTTCCCATGACCCTAACTCCCTGTCTGTTCCCATGACCCTAACTCCCTGTCTGTTCCCATGACCCTAACTCCCTGTCTGTTCCCATGACCCTAACTCCCTGTCTGTTCCCATGACCCTAACTCCCTGTCTGTTCCCATGACCCTAACTCCCTGTCTGTTCCCATGACCCTAACTCCCTGTCTGTTCCCATGACCCTAACTCCCTGTCTGTTCCCATGACCCTAACACCCTGTCTGTTCCCATGACCCTAACTCCCTGTCTGTTCCCATGACCCTAACTCCCTGTCTGTTCCCATGACCCTAACTCCCTGTCTGTTCCCATGACCCTAACTCCCTGTCTGTTCCCATGACCCTAACTCCCTGTCTGTTCCCATGACCCTAACTCCCTGTCTGTTCCTATGACCCTAACTCCCTGTCTGTTCCTATGACCCTAACTCCCTGTCTGTTCCTATGACCCTAACTCCCTGTCTGTTCCTAACCCCTAAACCTAACCCTTACCCTAACCCCTAACCCTAACTCTCTGTCTGTTCCTATGTCCCTAACTCTCTGTCTGTTCCTAACTCCCTGTCTGTCCCTGTCTGTTCCTATGTCCCTAACTCTAACCACTGAGTCACACACTATGTGAACTAACCCAAACCCCTAACCCTTACCACTGAGTCACACCCTAATCCCTAACCCTAACTCTCTGTCTGTTCCTAAACCTAACCCAAACCACTGAGTCTGTTCCTAACCCAAACCACTGAGTCTGTTCCTAACCCTAATCACTGAGTCTGTTCCTAACCCTAATCACTGAGTCTGTTCCTAACCCTAATCACTGAGTCTGTTCCTAACCCTAACCACTGAGTCTGTTCCTAACCCTAACCACTGAGTCTGTTCCTAACCCTAACCACTGAGTCTGTTCCTAACCCTAACCACTGAGTCTGTTCCTAACCACTGAGTCTGTTCCTAACCACTGAGTCTGTTCCTAACCCTAACCACTGAGTCTGTTCCTAACCACTGAGTCTGTTCCTAACCCTAACCACTGAGTCTCACACTATGCATCTATGTAGAGGAAGTCACCCTGTCTGGCTTTGAATCTCTGTGAACTGACTCGTTCTGTCTCTCTGACTCTGTGTTTCAGTATGGAAACTGACTATACATGTGTTTCAGTATGGAAACTGACTATACATGTGTTTCAGTATGGAAACTGACTATACATGTGTTTCAGTATGGAAACTGACTATACATGTGTTTCAGTATGGAAACTGACTATACATGTGTTTCAGTATGGAAACTGACTATACATGTGTTTCAGTATGGAAACTGACTATACATGTGAATCAGTATGGAAACTGACTATACATGTGATTCAGTATGGAAACTGACTATACATGTGATTCAGTATGGAAACTGACTATACATGTGTTTCAGTATGGAAACTGACTATACATGTGTTTCAGTATGGAAACTGACTATACATGTGATTCAGTATGGAAACTGACTATACATGTGATTCAGTATGGAAACTGACTATACATGTGTTTCAGTATGGAAACTGACTATACATGTGATTCAGTATGGAAACTGTCTCTGTTTCAGTATGGAAACTGTCTCTGTTTCAGTATGGAAACTGACTATACATGTGATTCAGTATGGAAACTGACTATACATGTGATTCAGTATGGAAACTGACTATACATGTGATTCAGTATGGAAACTGACTATACATGTGATTCAGTATGGAAACTGACTATACATGTGATTCAGTATGGAAACTGACTATACATGTGATTCAGTATGGAAACTGACTATACATGTGATTCAGTATGGAAACTGACTATACATGTGATTCAGTATGGAAACGGTCTCTACATGTGATTCAGTATGGAAACTGACTCTGTTTCAGTATGGAAACTGTCTCTGTTTCAGTATGGAAACTGTCTCTGTTTCAGTATGGAAACTGTCTCTGTTTCAGTATGGGAACCCAGATGCAGGAGGAGTGGAGCACGTTCCTCTGGGATGGGACTACTGGGTCGGACTGGTGAGACTACATTTATACACTCTATTACTAACGTCACAACATCAGTCTAGACTCTGGTGAGAACAACATGTCACCTCAGCAGTCTAGTGAGTCTAATCTAATGGTCCACTTTGACCCCGAGAGACGTGTTTCTGCCAGTAGTCCTGACTCAATCATCAATCAACGGTGCTGCGACTGCTGCTCGCTGTGGCCTGGTTTTTCCTCTGGGAAGGAAAATCACATCAATCAAAGATTGTTGACATACCTTGTTTACTATATCTGCAAGGGTAACTGAGGTTAGAGGTCGCTAAAGGTCAGGATCGGGAGAAAGTTGAGAATGTTCCGGCAGAAACACGACAGACAACTTTATCTCTTCTGTGGTCTACTGAATCTAGAAACACGACAGACAACTTTATCTCCTCTGTGGTCTACTGAATCTAGAAACACGACAGACAACTTGATCTCCTCTGTGGTCTACTGAATCTAGAGATATGATGGTCAACTTTATCTCCTCTGTAGTCTACTGAATCTAGAAACACGATGGTCAACTTTATCTCCTCTGGAGTCTACTGAATCTAGAAACACGACAGACAACTTGATCTCCTCTGTAGTCTACTGAATCTAGAAACACGACGGTCAACTTGATCTCCTCTGTGGTCTACTGAATCTAGAGATACGATGGTCAACTTTATCTCCTCTGTGGTCTACTGAATCTAGAAACACGATGGTCAACTTTATCTCCTCTGTGGTCTACTGAATCTAGAAACACGACGGTCTACTTTTTATCTCCTTCACTTATTCGTTTAATAATATTCAAATACTGTAGTGACATAGATACACTGTCTGTGTTGTATTCAGGAGAGGAACTCTAGGTACTACACTGTCTGTGTTCTATTCAGGAGAGGAACTCTATGTACTACAACTACACACTGTCTGTGTTCTATTCAGGAGAGGAACTCTATGTACTACAACTACACACTGTCTGTGTTCTATTCAGGAGAGGAACTCTAGGTACTACACTGTCTGTGTTCTATTCAGGAGAGGAACTCTAGGTACTACACTGTCTGTGTTCTATTCAGGAGAGGAACTCTAGGTACTACACTGTCTGTGTTCTATTCAGGAGAGGAACTCTAGGTACTACACTGTCTGTGTTCTATTCAGGAGAGGAACTCTAGGTACTACACTGTCTGTGTTCTATTCAGGAGAGGAACTCTAGGTACTACACTGTCTGTGTTCTATTCAGGAGAGGAACTCGAGGTACTACACTGTCTGTGTTCTATTCAGGAGAGGAACTCGAGGTACTACACTGTCTGTGTTCTATTCAGGAGAGGAACTCTAGGTACTACACTGTCTGTGTTCTATTCAGGAGAGGAACTCTAGGTACTACACTGTCTGTGTTCTATTCAGGTGAGGAACTCTAGGTACTACACTGTCTGTGTTCTATTCAGGAGAGGAACTCTAGGTACTACAACTACACACTGTCTGTGTTCTATTCAGGAGAGGAACTCTTGGTACTACACTGTCTGTGTTCTATTTAGGAGAGGAACTCTAGGTACTACACTGTCTGTGTTCTATTCAGGAGAGGAACTCTAGGTACTACACTGTCTGTGTTCTATTCAGGTGAGGAACTCTAGGTACTACAACTACACACTGTCTGTGTTCTATTCAGGAGAGGAACTCTAGGTACTACAACTACACACTGTCTGTGTTCTATTCAGGAGAGGAACTCTAGGTACTACACTGTCTGTGTTCTATTCAGGAGAGGAACTCTAGGTACTACACTGTCTGTGTTCTATTCAGGAGAGGAACTCTAGGTACTACACTGTCTGTGTTCTATTCAGGAGAGGGACTCTAGGTACTACACTGTCTGTGTTCTATTCAGGAGAGGAACTCTAGGTACTACACTGTCTGTGTTCTATTCAGGAGAGGAACTCTAGGTACTACACTGTCTGTGTTCTATTCAGGTGAGGAACTCTAGGTACTACACTGTCTGTGTTCTATTCAGGAGAGGAACTCTAGGTACTACAACTACACACTGTCTGTGTTCTATTCAGGAGAGGAACTCTTGGTACTACACTGTCTGTGTTCTATTTAGGAGAGGAACTCTAGGTACTACACTGTCTGTGTTCTATTCAGGAGAGGAACTCGAGGTACTACACTGTCTGTGTTCTATTCAGGAGAGGAACTCTAGGTACTACACTGTCTGTGTTCTATTCAGGAGAGGAACTCTAGGTACTACACTGTCTGTGTTCTATTCAGGAGAGGAACTCTAGGTACTACACTGTCTGTGTTCTATTCAGGTGAGGAACTCTAGGTACTACACTGTCTGTGTTCTATTCAGGAGAGGAACTCTAGGTACTACAACTACACACTGTCTGTGTTCTATTCAGGAGAGGAACTCTTGGTACTACACTGTCTGTGTTCTATTTAGGAGAGGAACTCTAGGTACTACACTGTCTGTGTTCTATTCAGGAGAGGAACTCTAGGTACTACACTGTCTGTGTTCTATTCAGGTGAGGAACTCTAGGTACTACAACTACACACTGTCTGTGTTCTATTCAGGAGAGGAACTCTAGGTACTACAACTACACACTGTCTGTGTTCTATTCAGGAGAGGAACTCTAGGTACTACACTGTCTGTGTTCTATTCAGGAGAGGAACTCTAGGTACTACACTGTCTGTGTTCTATTCAGGAGAGGAACTCTAGGTACTACACTGTCTGTGTTCTATTCAGGAGAGGAACTCTAGGTACTACACTGTCTGTGTTCTATTCAGGAGAGGTACTCTTGGTACTACACTGTCTGTGTTCTATTCAGGAGAGGAACTCTAGGTACTACACTGTCTGTGTTCTATTCAGGAGAGGGACTCTAGGTACTACACTGTCTGTGTTCTATTCAGGAGAGGAACTCTAGGTACTACACTGTCTGTGTTCTATTCAGGAGAGGAACTCTAGGTACTACACTGTCTGTGTTCTATTCAGGTGAGGAACTCTAGGTACTACACTGTCTGTGTTCTATTCAGGAGAGGAACTCTAGGTACTACAACTACACACTGTCTGTGTTCTATTCAGGAGAGGAACTCTTGGTACTACACTGTCTGTGTTCTATTTAGGAGAGGAACTCTAGGTACTACACTGTCTGTGTTCTATTCAGGAGAGGAACTCTAGGTACTACACTGTCTGTGTTCTATTCAGGAGAGGACATCTAGGTACTACACTGTCTGTGTTCTATTCAGGAGAGGAACTCTAGGTACTACACTGTCTGTGTTCTATTTAGGAGAGGAACTCTAGGTACTACACTGTCTGTGTTCTATTCAGGAGAGGAACTCTAGGTACTACACTGTCTGTGTTCTATTCAGGAGAGGAACTCTAGGTACTACACTGTCTGTGTTCTATTCAGGAGAGGAACTCTAGGTACTACACTGTCTGTGTTCTATTCAGGAGAGGACTCTAGGTACTACACTGTCTGTGTTCTATTCAGGAGAGGAACTCTAGGGTTCTATTCAGGAGAGGAACTCTAGGTACTACAACTACACACTGTCTGTGTTCTATTCAGGAGAGGAACTCTAGGTACTGTCTGTGTTCTATTCAGGAGAGGAACTTCTATACCACTGTCTGTGTTCTATCAACTACACACTGTCTGTGTTCTATTCAGGAGAGGAACTCTTGGTACTACACTGTCTGTGTTCTATTCAGGAGAGGAACTCTAGGTACTACACTGTCTGTGTTCTATTCAGGAGAGGAACTCTAGGTACTACACTGTCTGTGTTCTATTCAGGAGAGGAACTCTAGGTACTACACTGTCTGTGTTCTATTCAGGAGAGGAACTCTAGGTACTACACTGTCTGTGTTCTATTCAGGAGAGGAACTCTAGGGTTCTATTCAGGAGAGGAACTCTTGGTACTACACTGTCTGTGTTCTATTCAGGAGAGGAACTCTAGGTACTACACTGTCTGTGTTCTATTCAGGAGAGGAACTCTAGGTACTACACTGTCTGTGTTCTATTCAGGAGAGGAACTCTAGGTACTACAACTACACACTGTCTGTGTTCTATTCAGGAGAGGAACTCTTGGTACTACACTGTCTGTGTTCTATTCAGGAGAGGACCTCTAGGTACTACACTGTCTGTGTTCTATTCAGGAGAGGAACTCTTGGTACTACACTGTCTGTGTTCTATTCAGGAGAGGAACTCTAGGTACTACAACTACACACTGTCTGTGTTCTATTCAGGAGAGGAACTCTAGGTACTACACTGTCTGTGTTCTATTCAGGAGAGGAACTATAGGTACTACACTGTCTGTGTTCTATTCAGGAGAGGAACTCTTGGTACTACACTGTCTGTGTTCTATTCAGGAGAGGAACTCTAGGTACTACAACTACACACTGTCTGTGTTCTATTCAGGAGAGGAACTCTAGGTACTACAACTACACACTGTCTGTGTTCTATTCAGGAGAGGAACTCTTGGTACTACACTGTCTGTGTTCTATTCAGGAGAGGAACTCTAGGTACTACACTGTCTGTGTTCTATTCAGGAGAGGAACTCTAGGTACTACACTGTCTGTGTTCTATTCAGGAGAGGAACTCTAGGTACTACACTGTCTGTGTTCTATTCAGGAGAGGAACTCTAGGTACTACACTGTCTGTGTTCTATTCAGGAGAGGAACTCTAGGTACTACAACTACACACTGTCTGTGTTCTATTCAGGAGTGGAACTCTAGGTACTACACTGTCTGTGTTCTATTCAGGAGAGGAACTCTAGGTACTACACTGTCTGTGTTCTATTCAGGAGAGGAACTCTTGGTACTACAACTACACACTGTCTGTGTTCTATTCAGGAGAGGAACTCTTGGTACTACAACTACACACTGTCTGTTCTATTCAGGAGAGGAACTCTAGGTACTACACTGTCTGTTCTATTCAGGAGAGGGACTCTAGGTACTACACTGTCTGTGTTCTATTCAGGAGAGGAACTCTAGGTACTACACTGTCTGTGTTCTATTCAGGAGAGGACCTCTAGGTACTACACTGTCTGTGTTCTATTCAGGAGAGGAACTCTAGGTACTACACTGTCTGTGTTCTATTCAGGAGAGGAACTCTAGGTACTACACTGTCTGTGTTCTATTCAGGAGAGGAACTCTAGGTACTATTCAGGAGAGGGACTCTAGGTACTACACTGTCTGTGTTCTATTCAGGAGAGGAACTCTAGGTACTACACTGTCTGTGTTCTATTCAGGAGAGGAACTCTAGGTACTACACTGTCTGTGTTCTATTCAGGAGAGGAACTCTAGGTACTACACTGTCTGTGTTCTATTCAGGAGAGGAACTCTAGGTACTACACTGTCTGTTCTATTCAGGAGAGGAACTCTAGGTACTACACTGTCTGTGTTCTATTCAGGAGAGGAACTCTAGGTACTACACTGTCTGTGTTCTATTCAGGAGAGGAACTCTCGGTACTACAACTACACACTGTCTGTGAATGGGAAGCCTAAGAAGCATGGAGGGAACTACAGTGAAGACTACCTGACAGACGTACTGGTAAGAAGATCTGCTAGTAGTCCTACTGAAGGACACAGAGAATAACCTGTCTAACTACCTCTCTCTGTCCTCTCCAGGCCAACATGTCTCTAGACTTCCTCCAGTATAAGTCTAACTACCTCTCTCTGTCCTCTCCAGGCCAACATGTCTCTAGACTTCCTCCAGTATAAGTCTAACTACCTCTCTCTGTCCTCTCCAGACCAACATGTCTCTAGACTTCCTCCAGTATAAGTCTAACTACTCTCTGTCCTCTCCAGACCAACATGTCTCTAGACTTCCTCCAGTATAAGTCTAACTACCTCTCTGTCCTCTCCAGGCCAACATGTCTCTAGACTTCCTCCAGTATATGTCTAACTACCTCTCTCTGTCCTCTCCAGACCAACATGTCTCTAGACTTCCTCCAGTATAAGTCTAACTACCTCTCTCTGTCCTCTCCAGGCCAACATGTCTCTAGACTTCCTCCAGTATAAGTCTAACTACCTCTCTCTGTCCTCTCCAGGCCAACATGTCTCTAGACTTCCTCCAGTATAAGTCTAACTACCTCTCTCTGTCCTCTCCAGGCCAACATGTCTCTAGACTTCCTCCAGTATAAGTCTAACTACGTCTCTCTGTCCTCTCCAGGCCAACATGTCTCTAGACTTCCTCCAGTATAAGTCTAACTACCTCTCTCTGTCCTCTCCAGGCCAACATGTCTCTAGACTTCCTCCAGTATAAGTCTAACTACCTCTCTCTGTCCTCTCCAGACCAACATGTCTCTAGACTTCCTCCAGTATAAGTCTAACTACCTCTCTCTGTCCTCTCCAGGCCAACATGTCTCTAGACTTCCTCCAACACCAGTCTAACTACCTCTCTCTGTCCTCTCCAGACCAACATGTCTCTAGACTTCCTCCAGTATAAGTCTAACTACCTCTCTGTCCTCTCCAGGCCAACATGTCTCTAGACTTCCTCCAGTATAAGTCTAACTACCGTCCGTTTTTCATGATGGTTTCGCCCCCGCCCCCCACGCCCCCTGGACCCCCGCCCCGCAGTACCAGGACCGCTTCAAGGACCTCAAGGCCCCTCGAGACCCTAACTTCAACGTCCATGGGAAGGTAGGCTCCAAACATGCCACCACAGCACATATACTACCACAGCACCCATACCCCCGCAGCACCCATATCAAACCACCCATACCACCGCAGCACATATACCACCACAGCAACCATACCACAGCACCCATATCAAACCACCCATACCACCGCAGTACCAATACCACCACAGCACCCACACCACCGCCGCACCCATATCAAACCACCCATACCACCACTCCACCACCACCCCAACTCCACCACAACCCCAACACCGTGCAAGTCTTCAATGCCTGAATCTCGTCGTTCTCACTACCGTTTTAGGGGTGGACGTCTCGTCGTTCTCTCTACCGTTTTAGGGGTGGACGTCTCTTCGTTCTCACTACCGTTTTAGGGGTGGACGTCTCTTCGTTCTCTCTACCGTTTTAGGGTTGAACGTCTCTTCGTTCTCACTACCGTTTTAGAGGTGGACGTCACTTCGTTCTCTCTACCGTTTTAGGGGTGGACGTCACTTCGTTCTCTCTACCGCTTTAGGGGTGGACGCCTCTTCGTTCTCTCTACCGCTTTAGGGGTGGACGCCTCTTCGTTCTCTCTACCGCTTTAGGGGTGGACGTCTCTTCGTTCTCTCTACCGTTTTAGGGGTGGACGTCTCTTCGTTCTCTCTACCGTTTTAGGGGTGGACGTTCTCTCTACCGCTTTAGGGGTGGACGTTCTCTCTACCGCTTTAGGGGTGGACGTCTCTTCGTTCTCTCTACCGTTTTAGGGGTGGACGCCTCTTCGTTCTCACTACCGCTTTAGGGGGTGGACGCCTCTTCGTTCTCTCTACCGCTTTAGGGGTGGACGCCTCTTCGTTCTCTCTACCGTTTTAGGGGTGGACGCCTCTTCGTTCTCTCTACCGTTTTAGGGGTGGACGTCTCTTCGTTCTCTCTACCGTTTTAGGGGTGGACGTCTCTTCGTTCTCTCTACCGTTTTAGGGGTGGACGTCTCTTCGTTCTCTCTACCGTTTTAGGGGTGGACGTCTCTTCGTTCTCTCTACCGTTTTAGGGGTGGACGTCTCTTCGTTCTCTCTACCGTTTTAGGGGTGGACGTCTCTTCGTTCTCACTACCGTTTTAGGGGTGGACGTCTCTTCGTTCTCACTACCGTTTTAGGGGTGGACGTCTCTTCGTTCTCACTACCGTTTTAGGGGTGGACGTCTCTTCGTTCTCACTACCGTTTTAGGGGTGGACGTCTCTTCGTTCTCACTACCGTTTTAGGGGTGGACGTCTCTTCGTTCTCACTACCGTTTTAGGGGTGGACGTCTCTTCGTTCTCACTACCGTTTTAGGGGTGGACGTCTATACCGTTTTAGGGGTGGACGTTCTCACTACCGTTTTAGGGGTGGACGTCTCTTCGTTCTCTCTACCGTTTTAGGGGTGTACGTCTCTTCGTTCTCACTACCGTTTTAGGGGTGGACGTTCTCACTACAGTTTTAGGGGTGACGTGTAGCCTAGCATAGGGACAGTAACCAAAAGTTTTCTGGTTCGAACCCCCGAGACGTTCTTCTCTTGAGCAAGGCAGTTACCCCTAACAATAATGCTTTTCGGGAGCTGATGTCGTTGACGTGGATTAAGGCAGTCCCACGCACCTCAGGGGTTGGGTTAAGTGCTGAAGACACATTTCAGTGCTTTCAGACTAGGTATCCCCTCTCCTTTCCCACTGTCTGATGGCCACGTCTGACCTCTCAACACACTACAGAGACCTACCACTTATTAAGTGCTCTGTCTTTCCCATAATGACCTCCTCCAGGACAAGCACTGGCTGATCAGACAGGCGAAGACTCCCATGACCAACTCCTCTATCGAGTTACTGGACGAGGCCTACAGGAAACGGTTAGTAGTATCTCCTCTTCTCTCTCCCATCTTCTCTCACAACACCCCCCTATCCTTTATGAGTTATAATGTATCCTTTATGGGTTATAATGTATCCTTTATGAGTTATAATGTATCCTTTATGAGTTATAATGTGTCCTTTATGGGTTATAATGTATCCTTTATGGGTTATAATGTATCCTTTATGAGTTATAATGTATCCTTTATGAGTTATAATGTATCCTTTATGAGTTATAATGTATCCTTTATGAGTAATAATGTATCCTTTATGAGTTATAATGTATCCCCCCTATCCTTTATGGGTTATAATGTATCCTTTATGAGTTATAATGTATCCTTTATGAGTTATAATGTATCCCCCCTATCCTTTATGAGTGATAATGTATCCTTTATGAGTAATAATGTATCCTTTATGAGTTATAATGTATCCTTTATGAGTTATAATGTATCCCCCCTATCCTTTATGAGTTATAATGTATCCCCCCTATCCTTTATGGGTTATAGTGTATACTTTATGAGTTCTAATGTATCCTTTATGAGATAATGTATCCTTTATGAGTAATAATGTATCCTTTATGAGTTATAATGTATCCTTTATGAGTTATAATGTATCCTTTATGAGTTATAATGTATCCTTTATGAGTTATAATGTATCCTTTATGGGTTATAATGTATCCTTTATGAGTTATAATGTGTCCTTTATGGGTTATAATGTATCCTTTATGAGTTATAATGTATCCTTTATGAGTTATAATGTATCCTTTATGGGTTATAATGTATCCTTTATGAGTTATAATGTATCCTTTATGAGTTATAATGTGTCCTTTATGGGTTATAATGTATCCTTTATGAGTTATAATGTATCCTTTATGAGTTATAATGTATCCTTTATGAGTAATAATGTATCCTTTATGAGTTATAATGTATCCCCCCTATCCTTTATGGGTTATAATGTATACTTTATGAGTTATAATGTATCCTTTATGAGTTATAATGTATCCTTTATGAGTAATAATGTATCCTTTATGAGTAATAATGTATCCTTTATGAGTAATAATGTATCCTTTATGAGTTATAATGTATCCCCCCTATCCTTTATGAGTTATAATGTATCCCCCCTATCCTTTATGGGTTATAGTGTATACTTTATGAGTTCTAATGTATCCTTTATGAGTTATAATGTATCCTTTATGAGTAATAATGTATCCTTTATGAGTAATAATGTATCCTTTATGAGTAATAATGTATCCTTTATGAGTTATAATGTATCCTTTATGAGTTATAATGTATCCTTTATGGGTTATAATGTATCCTTTATGAGTTATAATGTATCCTTTATGAGTTATAATGTATCCTTTATGAGTTATAATGTATCCTTTATGAGTTATAATGTATCCTTTATGGGTTATAATGTATCCTTTATGGGTTATAATGTATCCTTTATGGGTTATAATGTATCCTTTATGAGTTATAATGTATCCTTTGAGTTATAATGTATCCTTTATGGGTTATAATGTATCCTTTATGAGTTATAATGTATCCTTTATGGGTTATAATGTATCCTTTATGGGTTATAATGTATCCTTTATGAGTTATAATGTATCCTTTATGAGTGATAATGTATCCTTTATGAGTTATAATGTATCCCCCCTATCCTTTATGAGTGATAATGTATCCTTTATGAGTAATAATGTATCCTCTGAGTTGTGTCCTTTATGAGTGATAATGTATCCTTTGAGTGATAATGTATCCTTTGAGTTATAATGTATCCTTTATGAGTGATAATGTATCCTTTATGAGTTATAATGTATCCCCCCTATCCTTTATGAGTTATAATGTATCCTCTGAGTTATAATGTGTCCTTTATGAGTGATAATGTATCCTTTATGAGTGATAATGTATCCCCCCATCCTTTATGAGTAATAATGTATCCTTTATGAGTTATAATGTATCCTTTATGAGTTATAATGTATCCTTTATGGGTTATAATGTATCTTCTGAGTTATAATGTGTCCTTTATGAGTGATAATGTATCCTTTATGAGTGATAATGTATCCTTTATGAGTGATAATGTATCCCCTCTATCCTTTATGAGTTATAATGTATCCTCTGAGTGATGTGTCCTTTATGAGTAATAATGTATCCTTTATGAGTTATAATGTATCCTTTATGAGTAATAATGTATCCTCTGAGTTGTGTCCTTTATGAGTAATAATGTGTCCTTTATGAGTAATAATGTGTCCTTTATGAGTGATAATGTATCCTTTATGAGTGATAATGTATCCCCCCATCCTTTATGAGTTATAATGTATCCCCCCTATCCTTTATGAGTTATAATGTATCCTTTATGAGTTATAATGTATCCTTTATGAGTTATAATGTATCCCCCCTATCCTTTATGAGTTATAATGTATCCTTTATGAGTTATAATGTATCCGCCCTATCCTTTATGAGTTATAATGTATCCTTTATGAGTTACAATGTATCCTTTATGAGTAATAATGTATCCTTTATGAGTTATAATGTATCCCCCCTATCCTTTATGAGTTATAATGTATCCTTTATGAGTTATAATGTATCCTTTATGAGTTATAATGTATCCTTTATGAGTTATAATGTATCCTTTATGAGTTATAATGTATCCTTTATGAGTTATAATGTATCCTTTATGAGTTATAATGTATCCTTTATGAGTTAAAATGTATCCTTTATGAGTTATAATGTATCCTTTATGAGTTATAATGTATCCCCCCTATCCTTTATGGGTTATAATGTATCCTTTATGAGTTCTAATGTATCCTTTATGAGTTATAATGTATCCTTTATGAGTTACAATGTATCCTTTATGAGTAATAATGTATCCCCCCTATCCTTTATGAGTTATAATGTATCCTTTATGGGTTATAATGTATCCTTTATGAGTTATAATGTATCCTTTATGAGTTATAATGTATCCCCCCATCCTTTATGAGTTATAATGTGTCCTTTATGAGTGATAATGTATCCTTTATGAGTGATAATGTATCCCCCCATCCTTTATGAGTAATAATGTATCCTTTATGAGTTATAATGTATCCTTTATGAGTTATAATGTATCCTCTTATTTATAATGTGTCCTTTATGAGTGATAATGTATCCTTTGAGTTATAATGTATCCTTTATGAGTGATAATGTATCCTTTATGAGTTATAATGTATCCCCCTATCCTTTATGAGTGATAATGTATCCTTTATGAGTGATAATGTACCCCCCCCATCCTTTATGAGTGATAATGTATCCTTTATGAGTGATAATGTATCCCCCCATCCTTTATGAGTAATAATGTGTCCTTTATGAGTAATAATGTGTCCTTTATGAGTTATAATGTATCCTTTATGAGTAATAATGTATCCTTTATGAGTTATACTGTATCCTTTATGGGTTCTAATGTATCCTTTATGGGTTCTAATGTATCCTTTATGAGTTATAATGTATCCTTTATGAGTTATAATGTATCCTTTATGAGTTATAATGTATCCTTTATGAGTTATAATGTATCCTTTATGAGTTATAATGTATCCTTTATGAGTTATAATGTATCCTTTATGAGTTATAATGTATCCTTTATGAGTTATAATGTATCCCCCCTATCCTTTATGAGTTATAATGTATCCTTTATGAGTTATAATGTATCCCCCCTATCCTTTATGAGTTATAATGTATCCTTTATGAGTTATAATGTATCCCCCCTATCCTTTATGAGTTATAATGTATCCTTTATGAGTTATAATGTATCCTTTATGGGTTATAATGTATCCTTTATGAGTTATAATGTATCCTCTGAGTTATAATGTATCCTTTATGAGTTCTAATGTATCCTTTATGAGTTCTAATGTATCCTTTATGAGTTCTAATGTATCCTTTATGAGTTCTAATGTATCCTTTATGAGTTCTAATGTATCCTTTATGAGTAATAATGTATCCTTTATGAGTTATAATGTATCCCCCCTATCCTTTGAGTGATAATGTATCCTTTATGAGTTATAATGTATCCCCCCTATCCTTTATGGGTTATAATGTATCCTTTATGGGTTATAATGTATCCTTTATGGGTTATAATGTATCCTTTATGAGTTCTAATGTATCCTTTATGAGTTCTAATGTATCCTTTATGAGTTCTAATGTATCCTTTATGAGTTCTAATGTATCCTTTATGAGTAATAATGTATCCTTTATGAGTAATAATGTATCCTTTATGAGTTATAATGTATCCCCCCTATCCTTTGAGTGATAATGTATCCTTTATGAGTTATAATGTATCCCCCTATCCTTTATGGGTTATACTGTATCCTTTATGGGTTATAATGTATCCTTTATGAATTCTAATGTATCCTTTATGAGTTCTAATGTATCCTTTATGAGTTCTAATGTATCCTTTATGAGTTATAATGTATCCTTTATGAGTTATAATGTATCCCCCCTATCCTTTATGGGTTATAATGTATCCTTTATGAGTTCTAATGTATCCTTTATGAGTTCTAATGTATCCTTTATGAGTTACAATGTATCCTTTATGAGTAATAATGTATCCTTTATGAGTTATAATGTATCCCCCCTATCCTTTATGAGTTATAATGTATCCTTTATGGGTTATAATGTATCCTTTATGAGTTATAATGTATCCCCCCCATCCTTTATGAGTTATAATGTATCCTTTATGAGTGATAATGTATCCTCTGAGTTATAATGTGTCCTTTATGAGTGATAATGTATCCTTTATGAGTGATAATGTATCCCCCCATCCTTTATGAGTAATAATGTATCCTTTATGAGTTATAATGTATCCTTTATGAGTAATAATGTATCCTCTGAGTTATAATGTATCCTTTATGAGTAATAATGTATCCTTTATGAGTTATAATGTATCCTTTATGAGTAATAATGTATCCTTTATGAGTTATAATGTATCCCCCTATCCTTTATGAGTTATAATGTATCCTCTGAGTTATAATGTGTCCTTTATGAGTGATAATGTATCCTTTGAGTTATAATGTATCCTTTATGAGTGATAATGTATCCTTTATGAGTGATAATGTATCCTTTATGAGTTATAATGTGTCCTTTATGAGTGATAATGTATCCTTTATGAGTGATAATGTATCCCCCCATCCTTTATGAGTAATAATGTGTCCTTTATGAGTAATAATGTGTCCTTTATGAGTTATAATGTATCCTTTATGAGTAATAATGTGTCCTTTATGAGTTACAATGTATCCTTTATGGGTTATAATGTGTCCTTTATGAGTTCTAATGTATCCTTTATGAGTTATAATGTATCCTTTATGAGTAATAATGTATCCTTTATGAGTTAATGTATCCCCCCTATCCTTTGAGTGATAATGTATCCTTTATGAGTTATAATGTATCCCCCCTATCCTTTATGGGTTATAATGTATCCTTTATGAGTTCTAATGTATCCTTTATGGGTTATAATGTATCCTTTATGAGTTATACTGTATCCTTTATGAGTTATAATGTATCCCCCCTATCCTTTATGGGTTATAATGTATCCTTTATGAGTTCTAATGTATCCTTTATGGGTTATAATGTATCCTTTATGAGTTATACTGTATCCTTTATGGGTTATACTGTATCCTTTATGGGTTATAATGTATCCTTTATGAGTTCTAATGTATCCTTTATGAGTTCTAATGTATCCTTTATGAGTTATAATGTATCCTTTATGAGTTATAATGTATCCCCCCTATCCTTTATGGGTTATAATGTATCCTTTATGAGTTCTAATGTATCCTTATGAATTCTAATGTATCCTTTATGAGTTCTAATGTATCCTTTATGAGTTCTAATGTATCCTTTATGAGTTATAATGTATCCTTTATGAGTTATAATGTATCCCCCCTATCCTTTATGGGTTATAATGTATCCTTTATGAGTTCTAATGTATCCTTTATGAGTTCTAATGTATCCTTTATGAGTTACAATGTATCCTTTATGAGTTACAATGTATCCTTTATGAGTTACAATGTATCCTTTATGAGTAATAATGTATCCCCCTATCCTTTATGAGTTATAATGTATCCTTTATGGGTTATAATGTATCCTTTATGAGTTATAATGTATCCCCCCATCCTTTATGAGTTATAATGTATCCTTTATGAGTGATAATGTATCCTCTGAGTTATAATGTGTCCTTTATGAGTGATAATGTATCCTTTATGAGTGATAATGTATCCCCCCATCCTTTATGAGTAATAATGTATCCTTTATGAGTTATAATGTATCCTTTATGAGTAATAATGTATCCTCTGAGTAATAATGTATCCTTTATGAGTAATAATGTATCCTTTATGAGTTATAATGTATCCTTTATGAGTAATAATGTATCCTTTATGAGTTATAATGTATCCCCCCTATCCTTTATGAGTTATAATGTATCCTCTGAGTTATAATGTGTCCTTTATGAGTGATAATGTATCCTTTGAGTTATAATGTATCCTTTATGAGTGATAATGTATCCTTTATGAGTGATAATGTATCCTTTATGAGTTATAATGTGTCCTTTATGAGTGATAATGTATCCTTTATGAGTGATAATGTATCCCCCATCCTTTATGAGTAATAATGTGTCCTTTATGAGTAATAATGTGTCCTTTATGAGTTATAATGTATCCTTTATGAGTAATAATGTGTCCTTTATGAGTTACAATGTATCCTTTATGGGTTATAATGTGTCCTTTATGAGTTCTAATGTATCCTTTATGAGTTATAATGTATCCTTTATGAGTAATAATGTATCCTTTATGAGTTAATGTATCCCCCTATCCTTTGAGTGATAATGTATCCTTTATGAGTTATAATGTATCCCCCTATCCTTTATGGGTTATAATGTATCCTTTATGAGTTCTAATGTATCCTTTATGGGTTATAATGTATCCTTTATGAGTTATACTGTATCCTTTATGAGTTATAATGTATCCCCCTATCCTTTATGGGTTATAATGTATCCTTTATGAGTTCTAATGTATCCTTTATGGGTTATAATGTATCCTTTATGAGTTATACTGTATCCTTTATGGGTTATACTGTATCCTTTATGGGTTATAATGTATCCTTTATGAGTTCTAATGTATCCTTTATGAGTTCTAATGTATCCTTTATGAGTTATAATGTATCCTTTATGAGTTATAATGTATCCCCCCTATCCTTTATGGGTTATAATGTATCCTTTATGAGTTCTAATGTATCCTTATGAGTTATAATGTATCCTTTATGAGTTCGAATGTATCCTTTATGAGTTATAATGTATCCTTTATGAGTAATAATGTATCCTTTATGAGTTATAATGTATCCTTTATGAGTTATGTGTCCTTTATGAGTGATAATGTATCCTTTATGAGTAATAATGTATCCTTTATGAGTAATAATGTATCCTTTATGAGTAATAATGTATCCTTTATGAGTTATAATGTATCCCCCCTATCCTTTATGAGTGATAATGTATCCTTTATGAGTTAGAATGTATCCCCCTATCCTTTATGAGTGATAATGTATCCTCTGAGTTGTGTCCTTTATGAGTGATAATGTATCCTTTATGAGTGATAATGTATATCCCCCATCCTTTATGAGTAATAATGTATCCTTTATGAGTTATAATGTATCCTTTATGAGTAATAATGTATCCTCTGAGTTATAATGTGTCCTTTATGAGTTAGAATGTATCCCCCTATCCTTTATGAGTGATAATGTATCCTCTGAGTTGTGTCCTTTATGAGTTATAATGTATCCTTTATGAGTTATAATGTATCCCCCCTATCCTTTATGAGTGATAATGTATCCTTTATGAGTGATAATGTATCCCCCCATCCTTTATGAGTAATAATGTATCCTTTATGAGTGATAATGTATCCTTTATGAGTGATAATGTATCCCCCTATCCTTTATGAGTGATAATGTATCCTCTGAGTTATGTGTCCTTTATGAGTGATAATGTATCCTTTATGAGTGATAATGTATCTCCCCCATCCTTTATGAGTAATAATGTATCCTTTATGAGTAATAATGTATCCTTTATGAGTTATAATGTATCCTTTATGAGTAATAATGTATCCTTTATGAGTTATAATGTGTCCTTTATGAGTGATAATGTATCCTTTATGAGTGATAATGTATCCCCCCATCCTTTATGAGTAATAATGTATCCTTTATGAGTTATAATGTATCCTTTATGAGTTATAATGTATCCTTTATGAGTGATAATGTATCCTTTATGAGTTATAATGTGTCCTTTATGAGTGATAATGTATCCTTTATGAGTTATAATGTATCCCCCCATCCTTTATGAGTTATAATGTATCCTTTATGAGTGATAATGTATCCCCCCTATCCTTTGAGTAATGTTTTCCCCCTCCCCCCCACTAGGTGGCGTACTCTGCTGTCAGTGGATGACCTGGTGGAGAAGGTGGTGAAGAGGTTAGAGGTCAGAGGGGAACTGGACAACACTTACATCATCTTTACCTCAGACAACGGATACCACACAGGTACACAACACACCTGACACAGGTACACAACACACCTGACACAGGTACACAACACACACACATACACTGCCTTCAGAAAAGTAAAGCTCCACCCCTCCTAAGAGGATAGCTACCACCCCCCAGGTCAGTTCTCTCTCCCCCTGGATACCACTCTGCTGACCCCCCTCTCTCCCCCTGGATACCACTCTGCTGACCCCCCCCCCCTCTCCTCCTCCCACCCCCAGGTCAGTTCTCTCTCCCCCTGGATACCACTCTGCTGACCCCCCCCCCCTCTCCTCCTCCCACCCCCAGGTCAGTTCTCTCTCCCCCTGGATACCACTCTGCTGACCCCCCTCTCTCCCCCTGGATACCACTCTGCTGACCCCCCCCCCCCCCCCTCTCCCCTCCTCCCACCCCCCAGGTCAGTTCTCTCTCCCCCTGGATACCACTCTGCTGACCCCCCCCCCTCTCTCCTCCTCCCACCCCCAGGTCAGTTCTCTCTCCCCCTGGATACCACTCTGCTGACCCCCCCCCCCCCCTCTCTCCTCCTCCCACCCCCAGGTCAGTTCTCTCTCCCCTGGATACCACTCTGCTGACCCCCCCCCCCCTCTCCTCCTCCCCCACCCCCCAGGTCAGTTCTCTCTCCCCCTGGATACCACTCTGCTGACCCCCCCCTCTCTCCTCCTCCCACCCCCCAGGTCAGTTCTCTCTCCCCCTGGATACCACTCTGCTGACCCCCCTCTCTCCCCCTGGATACCACTCTGCTGACCCCCCCCCCCCTCCTCCTCCCACCCACCCAGGTCAGTTCTCTCTCCCCCTGGATACCACTCTGCTGACCCCCCCCTCTCTCCCCTGGATACCACTCTGCTGACCCCCCCCTCTCTCCTCCTCCCACCCCCCAGGTCAGTTCTCTCTCCCCCTGGATACCACTCTGCTGACCCCCCCCCTCTCTCCCCCTGGATACCACTCTGCTGACCCCCCTCTCTCCCCCTGGATACCACTCTGCTGACCCCCCCCTCTCTCCCCTGGATACCACTCTGCTGACCCCCCTCCCCCTCTCTCCTCCTCCCACCCCCCAGGTCAGTTCTCTTCCCCCTGGATACCACTCTGCTGACCCCCCTCTCCTCCTCCCCCCCAGGTCAGTTCTCTCTCCCCCTGGATACCACTCTGCTGACCCCCCCTCTCTCCTCCCACCCCTCCAGGTCAGTTCTCTCTCCCCCTGGATACCACTCTGCTGACCCCCCCCTCTCTCCCCTGGATACCACTCTGCTGACCCCCCCCCCCCTCTCTCCTCCTCCCACCCACCCAGGTCAGTTCTCTCTCCCCTGGATACCACTCTGCTGACCCCCCTCTCTCCCCCTGGATACCACTCTGCTGACCCCCCCTCTCTCCTCCTCCCACCCCCCAGGTCAGTTCTCTCTCCCCCTGGATACCACTCTGCTGACCCCCCTCTCTCCCCCTGGATACCACTCTGCTGACCCCCCCTCTCTCCCCCTGGATACCACTCTGCTGACCCCCCTCTCTCCCCCTGGATACCACTCTGCTGACCCCCCTCCCCCCCCTCTCTCCTCCTCCCACCCCCCAGGTCAGTTCTCTCTCCCCCTGGATACCACTCTGCTGACCCCCTCTCCTCCTCCCCCCAGGTCAGTTCTCTCTCCCCCTGGATACCACTCTGCTGACCCCCCCCCCCCTCTCTCCTCCCACCCCTCCAGGTCAGTTCTCTCTCTCCCCTGGATACCACTCTGCTGACCCCCCCCCCTCTCTCCTCCCACCCCTCCAGGTCAGTTCTCTCTCCCCCTGGATACCACTCTGCTGACCCCCCCTCTCTCCTCCTCCTCCCACCCCTCCAGGTCAGTTCTCTCTCCCCTGGATACCACTCTGCTGACCCCCCTCTCCTCCTCCCCCCCCCAGGTCAGTTCTCTCTCCCCTGGATACCACTCTGCTGACCCCCCTCTCTTCCTCCCACCCCCCCAGGTCAGTTCTCTCTCCCCCTGGATACCACTCTGCTGACCCCCCCCCCCCTCCTCCCCCCCCCCAGGTCAGTTCTCTCTCCCCCTGGATACCACTCTGCTGACCCCCCCCCCCTCTCTCCTCCCACCCCCCAGGTCAGTCTCTCTCCCCCTGGATACCACTCTGCTGACCCCCCTCTCTCCTCCTCCCACCCCCCAGGTCAGTTCTCTCTCCCCTGGATACCACTCTGCTGACCCCCCCCTCTCCTCCTCCCACCCCCCAGGTCAGTTCTCTCTCCCCCTGGATACCACTCTGCTGACCCCCCTCTCTTCCTCCCACCCCCCAGGTCAGTTCTCTCTCCCCCTGGATACCACTCTGCTGACCCCCCCCTCTCTTCCTCCCACCACCCCAGGTCAGTTCTCTCTCCCCCTGGATACCACTCTGCTGACCCCCCCCCCCTCTCTCCTCCTCCCACCCCTCCAGGTCAGTTCTCTCTCCCCCTGGATACCACTCTGCTGACCCCCCCCTCTCCTCCTCCCCCCAGGTCAGTTCTCTCTCCCCTGGATACCACTCTGCTGACCCCCCTCTCCTCCTCCCCCTCCAGGTCAGTTCTCTCTCCCCTGGATACCACTCTGCTGACCCCCCCCCCTCTCTCCTCCTCCCACCCCCAGGTCAGTTCTCTCTCCCCTGGATACCACTCTGCTGACCCCCCTCTCTTCCTCCCACCACCCCAGGTCAGTTCTCTCTCCCCTGGATACCACTCTGCTGACCCCCCCTCTCCTCCTCCCCCCCCAGGTCAGTTCTCTCTCCCCCTGGATACCACTCTGCTGACCCCCCCCTCTCTCCTCCTCCCACCCCCTCCAGGCAGTTCTCTCTCCCCCTGGATACCACTCTGCTGACCCCCCTCCCCCCTCTCCTCTCCCCCCCCCAGGTCAGTTCTCTCTCCCCCTGGATACCACTCTGCTGACCCCCCTCTCTTCCTCCCACCCCCCCAGGTCAGTTCTCTCTCCCCCTGGATACCACTCTGCTGACCCCCCTCTCTTCCTCCCACCCCCAGGTCAGTTCTCTCTCCCCCTGGATACCACTCTGCTGACCCCCCCTCTCTCCTCCTCCCACCCCCCAGGTCAGTTCTCTCTCCCCCTGGATAAGAGGCAGCTGTATGAGTCTGATATAAGAGTTCCTCTGCTGATCCGAGGGCCCAACATCAAGCCTAACCAGACCACCGGGCTGGCGGTCCAGAACGTTGACCTGGGTCCTACCATCCTGGACATGGCCGGTTACAACATCAGCAAGACTGCCATGGATGGCATGTCCTTTCTGTCTGTACTGGTGAGAACCCACTATACTATATATAACACCTAGTGCAACGTCATGTCCTTCCTGTCTGTACTGGTGAGAACCCACTATACTATATATAACACCTAGTACAACGTCATGTCCTTCCTGTCTGTACTGGTGAGAACCCATACAGAACCCACTATACTATATATAACACCTAGTACAACGTCATGTCCTTCCTGTCTGTACTGGTGAGAACCCACTATACTATATATCACACCAAGTACAACGTCAACGCAGCCTAGTAGCCTAGCACAACGTAGCCTAGCGCAACGCAGCCTAGCGCAACGCAGCCTAGCGCAACGCAGCCTAGCGCAACGCAGCCTAGCGCAACGCAGCCTAGCGCAACGCAGCCTAGCGCAACGCAGCCTAGCGCAACGCAGCCTAGCGCAACGCAGCCTAGCGCAACGCAGCCTAGCGCAACGCAGCCTAGCGCAACGCAGCCTAGCAGCCTAGCGCAACGCAGCCTAGCAGCCTAGCGCAACGCAGCCTAGCAGCCTAGCGCAACGCAGCCTAGTAGCCTAGCGCAACGCAGCCTAGTAGCCTAGCGCAACGCAGCCTAGACATGGTGGCAGTTGTGTGTATTCCTAGCGCAACGCAGCCTAGTAGCCTAGCGCAACGCAGCCTAGTAGCCTAGCGCAACGCAGCCTAGTAGCCTAGCGCAACGCAGCCTAGCGCAACGCAGCCTAGTAGCCTAGCGCAACGCAGCCTAGTAGCCTAGCGCAACGCAGCCTAGTAGCCTAGCGCAACGCAGCCTAGTAGCCTAGCGCAACGCAGCCTAGTAGCCTAGCGCAACGCAGCCTAGTAGCCTAGCGCAACGCAGCCTAGTAGCCTAGCGCAACGCAGCCTAGTAGCCTAGCGCAACGCAGCCTAGACATGGTGGCAGTTGTGTGTATTCTCTGTGACAGGAGGGATCAGTGTTTAACTGGTGTGTGTATTCTCTGTGTCAGGAGGGATCTGTGAACAGCACTACGTGGAGAACAGACTTCCTGGTGGAGTATGAAGGGGAGGGGTCTAATGTGTCTGATCCCGCCTGCCCCCTGCTGGGTCCTGGGGTCTCCGTGTGTTTCCCTGACTGTGTGTGTGAGGACTCCTTCAACAACACGTACGCCTGCGTTCGTACCGTCGCCCCCTCTGCCAACCTCCAGTACTGCGAGTTTGATGACAACGAGGTGAAAGGGAGAGAACTGTTTAGTCGCCACGTGTCTGTAGGGATGTGTAGACATGTCTCACCCATAGAAATTCAATGAAGTTCCTGCTTTACTGCTATGGGGACATTCAACATGGCCGCCAGTCCACTTATTATGGCATTGAACTGAATGGGGAACACCAGCTAACACCAGCTAATAACTAACTCTCTCTCTGTGTTCCCCAGGTATTTAACATTACAGTAGACCCCTACCAGCTAACACCAGCTAATAACTAACTCTCTCTCTGTGTTCCCCAGGTGTTTAACATTACAGTAGACCCCTACCAGCTAACACCAGCTAATAACTAACGCTCTCTCTGTGTTCCCCAGGTGTTTAACATTACAGTAGACCCCTACCAGGTCATTAGTAATAACTAACTCTCTCTCTCTGTGTTCCCCAGGTGTTTAACATTACAGTAGACCCCTACCAGCTAACACCAGCTAATAACTAACTCTCTGTGTTCCCCAGGTGTTTAACATTACAGTAGACCCCTACCAGCTAACACCAGCTAATAACTAACTCTCTGTGTTCCCCAGGTGTTTAACATTACAGTAGACCCCTACCAGCTAACACCAGCTAATAACTAACGCTCTCTCTGTGTTCCCCAGGTGTTTAACATTACAGTAGACCCCTACCAGCTAACACCAGCTAATAACTAACGCTCTCTCTGTGTTCCCCAGGTGTTTAACATTACAGTAGACCCCTACCAGCTAACACCAGCTAATAACTAACTCTCTCTCTGTGTTCCCCAGGTGTTTAACATTATAGTAGACCCCTACCAGGTCATTAGTAATAACTAACTCTCTCTCTGTGTCCCCAGGTGTTTGTAGAGGTGTATAACATTACAGTTGACCCCTACCAGGTCATTAGTAATGACTAACTCTCTCTCTGTGTTCCCCAGGTGTTTGTAGAGGTGTATAACATAACAGTTGACCCCTACCAGCTCATTAACCTGGCTAAGACCATCGACCAGGAAGTCCTGGAGAAGATGAACCACAGACTGATGATGCTCCAGTCCTGTTCTGGACAGTCCTGTAGGACCCCTGGGGTCTACGATACACGGTATGCACGGTACACTGACCATCCACCCAGCTCTACCCCCCCCTCCCCAGACCACCCAGCTCTACCCCCCTCTCCTCTCTACAGACCACCCAGCTCTACCCCCCCCACCCCCCTCTCCTCTCTACAGACCACCCAGCTCTACCCCCCCCCCCCTCTCCTCTCTACAGACCACCCAGCTCTACCCCCTCTCCCTCCCCAGACCACCCAGCTCTACCCCCCTCTCCTCTCTACAGACCACCCAGCTCTAACCCCCCTCCTCTCTACAGACCACCCAGCTCTACCCCCCCCCTCCTCTCCACAGACCACCCAGCTCTACCCCCCTCTCCTCTCTACAGACCACCCAGCTCTAACCCCCCTCCTCTCTACAGACCACCCAGCTCTACCCCCCCTCTCCTCTCTACAGACCACCCAGCTCTACCCCCCTCTCCTCTCCACAGACCACCCAGCTCTACCCCCCCTCTCCTCTCTACAGACCACCCAGCTCTACCCCCCTCTCCTCTCCACAGACCACCCAGCTCTACCCCCCTCCTCTCTACAGACCACCCAGCTCTACCCCCCTCCTCCT